>NW_028296721.1:0-83090 GCF_055471065.1 Atractosteus spatula | reverse complement strand
TGAAGCTTGCATTAAAAGACTTTAAAAAAATGTCATGTTCCCATAAAAAAGTCATGCCTTGGAGTATAGACCCCCAAAGGAATGCCATAGACTCAAACTGCAAAATAAACACATACAGAAAGAAAGTATTTGTATTGTGATTGCAAATCCTGGTATGAGTGATTGGTATGACTTTCCTCATTACAAATCTCTTATTAGAATTTAAATTTCTCTGTAACTCCAGGTCAGAACAGAGAAAATGTAACTGCCTTAAGGAGTTTACGATTATGAAAAATAGAAGGATAAGCATGATACGTATGTCTTCTGTCATTTTCTAAGTCATGTTACTGAGCACCAAATCTTATTGAGAATATGAATCCATTTAAGGTTTATACCATTAAAGTAAAGGTTTATTCCATGCTGAAAATGTTTGTACCAGACTTTTTTGAGCCCTGTTTAATTGTGTCTGAAGTCTGATGTTGTAAATTTTATTGTTAAAAAGATCCATGAAAATGTCACTACTAAAGTTAGCTGGTACTGTTGGTATTGTAAGTGGCAAGTAGAGCTCATATTTTAGATTTTGTGTAGTTGCTAGCTTTGAACTGTGTGTTGGATGCACATGAATTGAAGGAATGGGCAAACATTGCTGATGCGGATCCACAGAGCCAGCATATTAAGATGTTTATAATTAGAGGCAATTTGTTTAAATAACTAGGTATGGATACTGATGTGCAAGAGAGGTGGAAAGGCTGTTTCCTTAAGCCAGCCCTATAAAATGTTTTATTCTCAGTGAGATGCTGCCATTTCATAGTGGGTTTCTAACACTGTGTATAGTTCCATCCACACAGTGCCTTTACTTCCATCCATTTCTAATCTCTTTATCCAGTACAGAGGATTTGGAGCCTATCCCAGTAAGCGACGGACACAAGGCAGAATACACCCTGGACATAGCGCCAGTCCATCACAGGACAGACAGACACAAACACACACACACCAGGGCCAGTTTAAATCTAACCTCAGAACCTTTCTTTTCAGAAGACTTAGTGTCTGTATCTGCTTCATTTTCTAATTTTGGTAGCACCTCTAACTGCTTGTCTTTCTTATATGCATTTACTTTGTAATCTGTGGTCCTTTTATCTGTTTTTACATCTACTGTATTGCTTTGAGATGCCACCTTTAATGGTGATATATCAAATAAAGTTTTTTATTATTGTTATAGGGAAACATGATCAGATTTAAAAAGATCTAAAGTATACTAGTTTGTCACTCTTCTCATTCCCTTTGCTAAATGACTTTTCATACTAATCTGATCAATCTAACTGCCAGTTTTCTGTGCTTTCTCTATCCTGCTAGATTTGCAATTATTCTGAAAATTTTCATCTTGAAATAACTCATTTCTAAATACCTTTTTCACTGTTAACATCTTGCAGCAACTCTGCGACAAAATATACACTCTGACAGTTCATCCTGCTACCAACATTAAATAAAACAAATCTTAAGATTTCTATATTTATGTCTTTATTTAGTGGTTTCATTAGTGACAAAGGCTAAACTTTCTTGGAAAAATGTATTTTATGTGTTGCGGAAAAAACTGACTCGCTTTAACAAAATATGTTTACAAATCCTTTCACCTGGCATTTTCGTAGTTAGAAATTATGGAACGCTCTGTTAAAAGCAAGGGAGTTTTTATGTCCGTTGCAGTTCTTTTGCAACATGAATATAATTATATCGTTATTAATTTCTTGAGATACGTGATTCCATATTATATTCCCTTTTAATCAAATTCTAAAAGTATGCTTGTTGACTCCGGTATCGCGTTAGTTAAAGACTTCGATGCTTAAAATGTTTAGGGAGAAATGGAATACTGGTGTGTATGTTTTCTTTAAAGTACCGAGACCAGCCATATACTGTGTTTAAGTTCCAAAATTAATATTGTTTATGGACTTCACACGCGTTGCAGTATGCTCCTATTCTTTTTATGCTCAGGCACTAAGATCTCCCTTCTGCTTTGTGTAAGGATGGTATCAAAAGCAATCTTAAGTGGTGAGAAAGCTGTGCTCAATGTATTTAAGGGACTTAAACGTAAAAGGAGATGCTTCATATTGCTTGACTAATTTTAAAAACTAAGTTATAAATGCAGACGCTCCCTCGGTGTGCTGCTCTGGTGCGCCGGCTCTTACACAGTGCCTGTCTGCCGTAAGCATTACAATATACATACCCAACACTGCTTGTACCCATCTGTCATGCAAATAAAACACCTTGAATTGAATTGAATTGAGGGGAGAGGGGGGGAATACTAAAGACAATACTGGCTCAATACCAATACGGGCTTTGACGTGCTAATGCGTTGGTTTAACAGTCCGGGTGTGGCAGGCTTCCAATGTCAACTCGACTCGATTGGAAGACAATGAACGTATTTTAGCCCTAAATGAATTAATAGCAAACATGGTTTACATAAAATACATTTTTCCAAGAAAGTTTATAATAATACGATCTATAGTTGAAATCTGAGCCTACTTTAAAAATAAAGGAAAAGCATTTTCAGAGAGCAATCACGCTGTGTTTATGTAGAAAAAGCGATTAGGTTTATGAGCAATCTAATTACTATTCGCTTAAAACGCTATATAAAATAAAGTTTATTTAGAGATGAATGATCAGTGTCGCAGTTTAAATAATGGGAGTCAGGAAACTAACACACAATTAAATTTGCCTGTGGAGTGTATCTTATTAAGCTATAAATTGTATTTTGAGCGCGTTTTTTGACTTTTTTTTAATTGCATTTTCGGCGCAGACAGCACATACAAGGGTTAATGAACTGCGCCAAGAAATTTAAAATAGTATTCTTTAGGTGTGAGGGTAGGAGTGGACCGCAGCAGGCATAATCAGCAAACCAGGAAATCAAAGAACAGGACAGGTGAGATGTGTATCCAGAAAGCGAGTGATCAGAAAAAGGAAATGGAAAACGCAGAAAAAGGAAACGCTTTACAGGATAAAAACAATAACAACAGTAGTGGCTGGGCAAACGATTTTTTTTTATCGAAATACAAATTGAGATACTGTACTGTATAATGATGTGCATGAACAAAGGTATACTGCAATTTTCCTTAGATACGCGATTAATGCTTCGTAGGAGGAGGCGGTCTTTTCCTCTTGTCTAACAGTCTGTCCACAAACAAAACATTCCTGTTAGACAAGAGGAATTGAAAAATAACAATTTTGTCAATGAAAACCGGTGTGTCTCTCCCTGCTGGATGTCCCTCTCACAAACTGCTGAATGAATAAAATAATTTTATTGAAAACGCGTTTGCGATTGTCTGGTATTTAATTTGGTCCCTTTTAACTGTTTTTCGATCTACTGTATTGCTTTGAGATGCCACTTTTAAAGGCGATATGTAAAATAAAGTTTTTTATTATTGTTATAGAGAAACATGATCAGATTTTCCCTGGTTCAGAAAAAAGTTCTAAAGTGCTACACATAACTTTCTTAATTCGATGTATTTAAAGCAGTGAACTACTGTAGGTGTCACATAACATTCAGAAATACAATCACGTATTTGACAAATAAAAACGATTATAATCTAATCCTTCCACATTTGATCCCAAAATCCCAAGAAATATAAATCTTGACGGGTAGAAAGCTATGCTGAAAGTTTATTAAGATACTTAGAAGACAAAGATACTGTATCAATTTATGTTGCATTAGCCTGATTATGATTAAAAAACACATATAATTAAACACGCGTTTGCGATTTAAATCAGAACACGATTTAAATCAATATAAATGTTTATATTGTAACGCATACTGTCCAGCCTCCATTTCTCTATAAAAATGTACTCTGTTGCACACACACACACACAATAGAAGCAGGAACCACTGTCAGAAGGGAAGATATGTTCAAAATATCGCAAATATCGATCATGTTGCGATATTTTGAAATATAAAAGTCAATTGATTGTCCATAATATCGCTATTCTATTTTTTCGAAGAAATGTTTGTTAAAAGAACAGTCTAGCACCAGCTGGATTCGAACACACAACCTGCCAGCTGGTAGTCATGCACCTAGACCAGTCGGCTACAAGACAGCTTGCATGAACAAGCAGGCGAAACAGCCCTACACAGTCCTGTCGCAGCACACGAATACCGTTATTAAATTCTTTAGATACGCGATTCCATATTATATTAGCAGAAAAGCTTAAAACTACCACTTTTTCACACGCTATTTCACATGCTAGTTAAATACTTCGAAGCTTAAAATCGTTAGGGAGAAATGGAATACTGGTGTGTATTTTTTTCTTTAAAGTACCAAGACCAGCTATATACTGTATGTTTATGTTCCAAAATTAATATCGTTTATGGCCTTCACATGCGTTACAGTATGCTCCTATTCTTTTTATGCTCAGCTACTAAGATTTCCCTTCAGTGGTAAAATTCAATATCTACAACGGGCACAGCAAAGACGTTTACTGTACTGTAAGTCTTTCTACGACAGACCAACGGACCACGAGTGCCCCTGTTGGTCAACCAATCATGTACTGCGGTGCCACGCGTCATCTTGCGTCACACTGAGCGACGCCACCTGCGGTACGTGTCTGTAACGCGCACTTTGAATGGCTGCATCTGTAAGCTACGGCGCCAGCAGAATTCTCCTCTTTTCCAGCCGCTTGGACACACCGCTCTGAGCCATCTGCGTTCAGTAAGCACTGAGTCTGCTGGCTGAGCAAGCTGCCTCCTTTACACGCAACAGGAGCCCCGACTGTAAGAGAAACGAAAAGAAATGGCTTTTATTGGGCACTTTTCATGTCCAATGCGCTTGACATCTCCCAAGGGCGGCAGAGTTCATTTACGACACTTTTCCTTTCTTTCTTCTTTCTGCACTCTTTGATGAAACAAAGCGAGAAATCATGTAAGGGAAAATGACTTTTTTTCATGGAGAAAAAATGCACCAGGAAATGTTGTGTTTAGAAGACGTGAGTTAACATGAAAAGTGACCTAATTTAGCGGAGCAAATGCTCGCCTAGCAAGATCTGCTTTACTACAAGAGAGAAGTAGATTGAAAGACGTGATCATTTCACGCCGTTGTGGAACAAAACGCTTTTTTCTTGGAATTCTAAATCAATTAGAAATTCAGAGCGACACATAAAGACTTTGTCTGCTTAAAAGTGATGATTTTTAAAAACTGATAAAAATGTAGAAAACACGTTTCTCACGTAGAAATTTAAGATGGGGGTGGGGTATTACTAGTAGCGGCGCTGAACTCACCATGGCGCAATTCATTTACATGACGGGCTAGTGGTTTAATGGATAACGCGTCTGATTTCGGTTTATTAGATTGTCGATTCGACTTCTACCGGGGTTGTGTGATTTAAATCAGGCTCCTCAGAAATAGATGTCCGTTATGTAAATGAACCGCACCTGAAAGCTAACGTTGGGTCTGGGTTCCTTTCTTTCCTGCATGAAATAGCAAATCGTTACAAAAAAAACACCAACTAATGTCCAATAGCGTTAGTCATTTAAGTAAACATGAATATACTGTAAGGTCTTGGTACATGGGAGTGGATTTCAACCACAATTAAAAAAGAGCAAATTATAATTACAGGCTTCAGACACTTTTTCATACAAAAGTGACCAAACACTCCCTAACTTTCAGGTTTGCTTGAACCTGTAACAAAAGGGAGGTCTGAAACTTCCATTCTCTGATGTTACTGTCTCTAAAGCCGGACGTGATGTTTCGCGGATGTGCAGTGTGCCTTTTCTCTTGCCGTGTTCAAGATGATTCGCTGCATGAGCTCCTGACTGGGTGTTCTGTACTGCGCTGTTACTTCGTTCAGATTATCCATGCGGTGTATAGATAAAACCCAACTGCGTGGTATAAGTTCCGGGTTCAGCACCAGCAGCACCTGCAAACTCATCAGCTGACCTCGACGTGATTTGAACATGCAACCTTCTGATCTGGAGTCAAACGCGCTACCGTTGCGCCACAAGGTCACTCGCCTCAAGTGCTTTTAATTCCCCCAAAGAGAACAATCAGCGTCCCTGCAAAAGTTTTTTTTTCATTCTCTCCTGTGAGGAGCGCCGCTCTTCCAACGAGGGTCTCTTCTTCCCAGACCACAGATTATTCTTTCCGCCCGGCTCTCTCACAGAGAGCAGACACACCGTCTCCACTGATGTGTTTACTACATCTATAGATCTGACCCCCTACAGCCACGATATTCCTGGACAGGATATTTACCACCAGCCTCGTGAACTTCTCATCTTGACCTCTCCCAGGAGGAGCACAATTAACACAGAATCCTCTCTCCATTTAGCAAATAACACAAAACACTGTTTACCTGTCAAGACAGAAGACCAGGCTGCTCCAGGTGAGGCTTGAACTCACAACCTCGGTATGACTCCACTGCTCATGTCATTGGACATGGCCTGAACCAGGAAAGAGATTGGAAATCGAGACGTCATGGCGTTGTTTTAAAACTGGCCTACTCTTTCAATTTTTCGGTCAAATCTTTTATCTGGGAGTACTTTCAGTTGATGTTAATCCTTGTCCCGATGCACGATTCTGGGCCATGGTGCATCTTGAATAATGTTCTTATAGGCTTCAGTTTGGAAAAGTGCGCTCTTCAGAAGCTACCGAAACCGCTAATGGTTACATAACACTTAAACAAAAGCAACGTTCGGGTTTGAAAACTAATATTACTTGCTATGAATACAAACACTGTTACAGGAGCCGTGTTAGGGCTATTTTAGCTTAGATCATCAATTCATCTGACATTTCTTCTCCATCTATATCAACAGCGTAATCGCTCCTGAGCGCTAAAGGCAGGTCCTGGCAATACAATCTTCTTTAGAAAACATTTTTAAAACTATTTCCACGACCATACGTAAAGTAAAAGATACCGATTGCACGCAACTAATAAAATCTCTTTTCCAGGGACGTTGTAGCTAGATGCAAATTACAATCGAAAATGTATCAGCTTTAAAATTTTCTTTTGGATCCACAGGACGATCAGCACGAGACTCAAAATATGCCTGTGTTTGATTGTACAGCATAGATTGTACAGCATTTATGTTTATATTTATGTTAAAATGAAGGTAAATATATCAAAATATCAACATCCAACTTCACAGTGCTAACGTAACAATGCTTGTCAAATTCTCAAACAAATCCGCGTTGTATTTCTAAACTATTTTAGCAGAGGACGCAACAGGAGTATAAATGATATCTCCCGCCAGCCCTTCAAAGATACTTTTCCATGGGTGAATATGGTTGTCTGGGGAGTTGCGGTGTTGATCACTATTGGACTTCCCCGGTCTCAAGTGTTGTTGTTGGACACGGGCAAAAGACTGGCATTTTCGGCAAATATAAAGAGGGTTAAGGTTTCGGCTTTAGCGGAGCCAGTGTTCACATTGACAATAATAAGAAAATCGTCCCTGGGTGGGCTCAAACCACCAACCTTTCAGTTAACAGCCGAACGCGCTCGCCGATTGCGCCACAGAGACTGACAAGAGAGGCTTTTCTCCATTCGCACCTTTCCGGTCAAAAAATAAACATTGCTTGCATTTTCTTGCCAGTCGGCAATATTCCTTCTGCTCTGATAGCCAAGAATTAAATTTCATTTTTCACAAGCTGTATGAATTTCTTGAAAAACAAGTTGTTGCAGAAAGGAAATGCATTCATGCATTAAACTAAATCAAGCCCTATGCGGTTGTCCAAAATGGTACTTTCTGCACAAAAAGACAGGAAGAAAGGCACAGCTGGAATGTGGAGCCAGGATCTCCAGTTAACGAGACAGGTACTTAAATCCAAAACCATAGACGAAGGAGAGAGCCGATAGTCCAGGGGAAGTCAGAGATCCAAACTGAGAGAGAGCAACCGAAGCCGAGCCGTAATCCAAAAAACGTAGTAAAAGGGGAGAAACCAAAGTCTGAACCAGAACAGTACGAAGAGGTAGAAGGCGTAGCGCAACTAAGTAGCTCGAAAGGAAAACCAATACTGAGCGAGGAGGTAGGGAAAGACTAGTGCTTAAATATAAGATGAGACGGAGGTGTGGTGGTGAAAGCGTACACTGATAGGTAGACTAATGAACTAAGACTACGCCTACTTCTGCCTCTTTCGTTGCCGGGAGGCAGGGATCGTAACACATGGTTCTAGTGTTACTACTGCTACTACAGCTACTACTACTGCTGCCACTGACACAACTGCAACTAATAAAATTCTACAGCTACTCCTAATGCTACTACTAATGTTTCTAAAGCTACTAGTAGTACTGTTACTGCTACTAATACTGCTGCCACTGACACAACTGCTACTACCACTACTACCATTACTACTATGACCATGACTTCAGATTCTAATACTAATTCTGATACTAATACTCCTGCTACTATTACTGCTGTCATTACTACTAATAGTGATAAAAACAGAGCACTCACAGCTCTGTAGACATTGGTCTGGACTCTAGAAAGTGATTCCATTTGCAAGCAGCTCTGGACCTCAACACCTGTTGATGGGTAACTTCAATCAGACACAACATTGGAGCCCAAGTCCACCTACAAACACATTCACACACTGAGAGATACAGTATACACCTACACACTCACACACATTCATACACACAGACACTACACATACTGACTAACACCATACACATTTATACACACAATCAGACACATACATGCAAAAATACAAACTAGCACACATTCACAGACACACACATACTGTAGACACTACACTCAGAGATACACACCCACACACTGATACGCACACATTTACAGAATCACACATAGACAGTACACATACTCACAGACACAAACTCACACACTGACGGACACCACATACACTCTTACCTACAGTTACACTAAAACAAACACTAACAAAAAAACACTAATATTACAACAGTAACACTATCACTATGACTAACACTATCATTATTACTAACAATAACACAAAGTTACTACTACACTACTAATACTAATAATAACAGTAATAAAATCACTAAAACTAAAATGACTAACATTAAATCTATAATAAGCACTAATATTAACATGAATACTAGCATTAATATTAAAACTACAAGTTGTACTCTCACTAATACTAACATGAATACACTAGTATTAGTATCAGTAGCTGTCCGTGACGTCACACCGCTCTTTGTGACGAAGGCGAGACACCTAGCCGGGCACAGTGATGTGGCACGTGTCGCCGTGGTTACCATACTTATGATTTGTAAACAAATGGAAAATGCATTTAAACTGTTACTTAAACAAATTTATCAACTTGGAATATAATTCTCTAGCTCTAGGATTAAATTCCTAAATAATAATTTGAATAACCATTCTTTAATTTCGGATTGAACCTTATAAACACTAAACGCACTATGGTACTGTAATGGATCGATACAGGCGGTATTGACCGTTTTCTAGATATTTAAAACAGGGTCAAGAACGGGAAAGGAATCAGTACTCACCAGTCGGTGAAGTTAATCGTTTATTCTACGGTTCTTCAGTTGAATTAATAGGTTGTCGATAGATAAGTGATCAATAACTCTCTGCAGTGCGCTCCGCGCGCCTCCCGCGGTCTCGATCTCTGATCCCGGCGCTCTGGCTGGTGTCTCTGACGTCACAGTGCTCTTTCTGACATATATAACATCTCCAAAACAAAACACACCGGGCTTTGAAGAGAGGCGATTCATAACAGCTGGAGAAGGTGTAATAATTGTGTGCGTCAGCAGTGAAACTGCATGTTGATTGATGGAGGGCTGAGCGCGGAATAACGGTTGCTCAGGGTCACAGGTCATAGTGAATTTAGGAGCTAACTGGTTCGGAGTTACAGGTTAAATAATAAAGAGTTTGTTCGAGTGTCACATCTTCGTCCTGGGTTCTTAATTTCTACACTATACGTGTACGAGAAACAAGACAGTGTGTGTGTGTGTCTTGGTGATTCTGGGAGACTGATCGAATCTGGGTTAAAAGAGAGGGGGCTTAGCCCTCTTCCATTTGCTAGTTCAAAGTTGTACAACCCATTTGTATCTGCTAGGCGGCGCAGTCGTCGTGCACAAAGAACACTTTGAAAAGCGTCAAAAGCAAGTCATTCCGAGTTGGTCGTTTGTGTTTTCGAAATGCTGAATTGCTGCGAAATGCTGAAATGATCTCATGGCTCCTCGGTTGTCATTTCTGCTCCGTAAAGGAATCACAGCACACGTTGGCTTCCAGCACGGTGGGTCGGGACAAAATGCCGGGGGTCGACAAGAGCGATGTCTTCCTTGTTAGTATAGTGGTGAGTATCCCCGCCTGTCACGCGGGAGACCGGGGTTCGATTTCCTGACGGGGAGTCACTCTTCTTCTACCTCCTTAGAGAAAGGACTGCCTTTCACTTCTCTGTGTCTTCTTTCACAGCGCCGTGCACGTTTTCATCGCTTTCAGAGCCTCTGCACAGCACAAGACTCGACATAAGGACGCGCATTGAAGTGAAAGCAGGAAGCGCTGCGACATGCACTGTGCAGATCCCGCCACACTAAGAGGTGAGTGGGTCTGTTTAAACACAGCGCTAGGCGAATCCCCCAACAGTGTGCGTGGCGACAAAAGAAGCCGATCTGTTTCGAACCGGGGACCTTTTCCGCCCCGCTGTGTGTCTCAGTAACTCGCCGTGTTCGTATAGTGGTCAGTACTTTGCGTTGTGGCCACAACAACCCCGGTTCGACTGTAGGTCCCGGCAGAATAGGGGCATCTGCTTTTACTACATGCACGAATGAAGGCAAAAAAAAGCCAATCGATGTGAACGAACGTCGCTTTACAGAGGAGTAATGCCTGACTGGATCGTTGATGAACGACAGAGGCCACTCCGACCTCTTCTAGGTTTTCTTCAATGACTTACTAAGGATCTTCTTCACATTCGCCCATGCAGGGGAAGCCAGTTACACCAAAGCAAACGCAGGACAGTGCAATTCAAGCAGAGACCAGGAAGGACCTGTTTACACCGAGAGTGGTTGGAGTATGGAACAATGCGCCCAGCTCTGTTGCTGGAGTCGATTCTTGATGAGATCTTGGGCTCACTAAGAGGCCCCCGCTGGATGCTAATCTTTCTGTTGTTCTTGCAGGTCCTGCGCTGGTTTTGAGCCGACAGAGCTCGTCTTGGTCTGTCGGCACAGCCAAATTGCAAATGATCGGCTCCGCGTACAGAAGGAACGTGCGTTTGGTACGTATGAAGGCACCGGAAATACATTGGGAACAAATGACCGGTGGCTCAAGACCTCTGTGAAGTACAGGAGCTTGCAAAGAGAGTCCGTTTCCACCCAGTCTCAAACGAGGGACCTTTCACGTATTAGGCAAACGTGATAACCGCTACACTACGGAAACCTGCAGGGGCTGCTGCTGGTGTCTCGCTTGTGTTTCGGGCTGAGAAAGGGAAGCGTCACTTTAGGCAGGGGGCGCTGGAGAGAGGAACAAAGGGCACAATGAAACAAAATGCTGAAACCCGGGATCTCCTCCCTACTTTGCAGTGAGCACTATTTTTTTCATTTTCTACCCTTGTATTTTCCTTGCTATTTTACTGTCCCTTTCCCCCCACGCAGAGACGGAAAACATGCCGAAACCCTGTTTCACCCTGTGTTTGTGCAACGTCAGTCTGTGCATGGAAAATAAATCATGCAGTGGCGCAATCAGTCAGTGCGTGGTGCTTATACGGCAGCACCCAGCGGAGTTATGCTGAGGTTGTGAGTTTGAGCTTTACCTAGAGCAGTGTAGTCTGTGTCTTTAGCTACTGAAAGCAACTCTTGAGTTTAGGTGCTCTTAGGTATTTGCTGGAGATCAGGTCTAAATTAACATGAATGAAACAAGTAAAGCTTTACTCTGTAACACACCCAAAGAAGGCTCCATTGCCGAAACGTTGTTCAGCATGGAATAAACCTTTACTCGTTCCATTGCAGCCCATGCATGCTGACACAGCTACCTAAAATAACCTCTGCTGCCCATTAGATGTTACCAATGTAGGAGACTAATTTAAACCACCTCTTCACAGGGTTTAAGTCGCTCAGTAGTGGAACACCTGTTGCTGTCCATAATGACAAACTCTGCATGGCAAGAGAGGAAGAAAGGCACTGTGGTGATTTGATCCCAGAATCTCTTGTTTACTAGACACGCGCGTTAACCAGCTAAGCCACAGAACCCAAACTGCTCCAGGGCCGCTGTACAATGGCTGACCCTGCGCTCTGACCCCAAGCTTTTCTCTCCCTGTCTGTGTGTCTCATGGAGAGCAAGCTGGGGTATGCGAAAAGATTAATTCCTAAATTCCTGATGAATGAAAAGATGAATTCCTAGAAATTGTATAGGGCCAATAAAGTGATCATATCTTATGATCTTCTCTATACTGAGCTACTTATTTGGAAACCCAAAGGCAACAGAGACATGTTCTTATACTGGGATTCAAACCCAGGCTGCCTGGGTGAAAACCAGGAATCCTAACCGCTAGGCCAACCGCGTCATTCTGGGGATGATGCAAGCAAATTATAGTTCCTGTCTCTATGGCATCCTTGCTAGAGAGCTAGCTGACAACCAGAGCGCTGCAGAATCTAAACAGAAGGCCACACCTACATTCAACATATTCGCACCAGGACTTGAACACAGATACACCTGATGAAAATCTTCCCACATTATAAACTTGCAGACCTGGGTCTCAGTTCATCTTTGGTAGCCTTAGCCAATCAAAGCCTGTATGGCTACCAATTATTTACAAATAATTGTCCAATCACAGTCTCTGCTCTCATTCTTGGTAGTTTTCACCGAATCACAGCCTGCTGTCAATCATGAAGTGGGGAGTTTATCCAATTGTGTGCCAGTTAATCAATCAAGTGGTTTTTCAAACTCGAAGTGCCAGAAACTGGGGGCTCGATGTGTTTCTTTGTCCTTTTTAAAATATGTTTCTGGTCTGTAAAATAACTGTCATTGACATTATTAGAAATCAATCTAAATAGGTATGTGGTATTTTAACAAATCTGGCGTTTGAGTCAATTAAGGGATGGCTCCATCTGCTTTGTAATTAAAAAAATAGGTAAAAATTTTAAGTGACGCTTGAAGGACATGAGGGTATTCTGTGTTTTTACGAGTTCGGTACTTAATTGACTTTTTGGTTTGGATTTTGAATCACTATTGTCATGCTCATGGTGGGACCAGCTACTTTCTTCACAGAAATGTTCACACACTATAAACAAGAAAACCATGTACACTGAGGAAAACAATCTCAATTTCAATTTCTCCTCTAGTCTATTTTGATCCATCAGGTGATTGATATTATTGATAAATTATCTTATCTGTATTATTGACCGAGCTCATGTATTTGTTGTAGAGTATTTCTATTCTTGAGAGAACAACTGTACTACTGTAGTATTAACAGGGACTCTGCATTAAATACTATCTCCATTGTTGTAACCGCCTCAATCAATTCAGAGTAGTGGGGTAGGCAGAGCCTGTCCCAGCATGCAATTGGCACAAGACAGGATACGCCCTGAATGGGACACCACAGACACACCCTCACACTATGGCCGGTTTTCCCAGAAGCTAATTAATTAAAGCCAAGCGAAAAAGGGGAGTACATGCACATACCCAGGGAGCAGATAGAACGCCAGGAACTGAACCCACCAATGGTAACCACTGCACTGCCTCGTCACCCTGACAGAGATATAATATAAATTCACGAGGAATGACAGCAGCAGCCAAAAGCTTGGGAGAAATTAGAATCGTTTATTGTGATGTGGAGATTTGGTGTAACCCGCTTGGCTGAGGGCCGACCTCCCGGCCGTTGGACGGGGAGGATAGGACCCCCATGTGACCAATGGGGTAGCTGCAAAGGTGGAGAGGGGGTGGAGGAGGGATGCAGAAAACGAACGAGGAAGAGGAGAGGGTGACGTTTGATATTTATGGAGACCGGTTGCTTACGTCAGGATTAGTGAGAATTGCAGCAGCTGTGTCGAATGAGCGCGACTGCCTTCATTCCTCCCGAACTTTCATTAAAAACTCCATTTCACGAGGAATGACAGCAGCCGAAAGCTTGGGAGAAATTAGAATCGTTTATTGTGATGTGGAGATTTGGCGTAACCCGCTTGGCTGAGGGCCGACCTCCCGGCCGTTGGACGGGGAGGATAGGACCCCCAAAAGAACCAAGCGGGACCCCCAGTCACCAGTGCAGAAAAACAAAAACAAAAGATTATTGGGCCAATTCAGCTGAGGAGAGAAAGTGCCTGCTTGAGGATACCGGGGTTAGTTTTAATGTATGCATGGTAAGCCTCAGAGGATCAACGGCCGAGTTGCTTGATGAGATACTCGGGTATGCCTTGGCGATCGGCGGAGGATGCGGCCCCTGATCTAAAGGAGTGCCCGGAGAATTGTTTAGGAGGGTATCATGATACGGCCCTTCTCATTTGTGAACAGAGGGGCAGTAGGCGAAGCTCCGGCAGAGGTGCGAAGATGTGCGTAATGGGATAGAGGCTCGTAAGGGCTTATGTAGGAACAGAGTTTGAATAATAGATGAGAGTGGCGGATCTGAGTTGGTTGGTTTTGCTTTTCTTGAGATTGAAGGTCAGTGTCTCGGAAGATAAGATGGAGATGTTGGATAAGCAGGGTTGAGAAGAAGGATCGAAGGATGTGGAATTAGCGGTAATTTCGGAGCACCTTAAGAAGATAAAGAAGGCTAACAAGAATAAAGATTCGAGAGGGCGGTCGACCCAGGGTGAGTGGTAACCTGACCTGACAACGTAGATGCAGGATTCAAGGATGTCTGAGGTAAGTGGTGCGCGTAGGTTCGGAAGTGGTTTTTCAAGCCACTGAAAGCCTTTAAGGAGAGTAATTTGAGGGTGGATGAGGGATGGACAGATCGTGCCGAAAAGGAGTGGATGCCGCACAGGTATACTTTGGTGGTGGATGCTCGTACCTTGAGTGAGTTTCTACGATAGCAAACGAAGGATGATACGGTGAGAATGTCGAAAGAACGGAATTTTATGTTCGCGGAGAGGTGGAAGGATTGGAAGCCCTTCCAGGCAGTGCAGTAAGAATTGAGAGTTCAAGGGGCGATCCCTCAGAGGATAGTTTGCTGGGCCAGCTGGAGATAGCGATGGAAAGGATGATTCGGAGGAACGTGAGTTCCGAATAGGGAGGTACTGTGCACGGGTTCGGTCTTGCATCTGGTGCCAAGTTCCTGAATTGAAAGCGAGAGAGAGAGTCAGCTATCTCATTAAGGTGGCCTGGAATGTGAGCAGCTACGCGGATGAATTGATGTGTGAGAGAAATCCATTTAAGGCGGCAGAGGAATTTCATGATGGATTGGGATGAAGACCTTCCTTTGTTGATTATATGAACTACTGCATGGATGGCCGAATGGATGAGGACGGTTTTTTGTTTCCAATTGTGGCCCCAAAGAGAAGCAGCAACGACAATTGGAAATATTTCTAACAAGGCCGATGACTGGTTTGCGAGAGGAATTGGAGAGAAATCAGGAGGCCAAGGGGCCGCAAACCATTGGCCTTTGTAATAGCCTCCGAAACCGACTGAGGGGGCTGCGTCTGTGAAAAGCTGGATATCCTCAGTGTCAGAGAGGAGGTCATCGTAGAAAAGAGATATGCCATTCAAGTTGGCCAAGAGAAGCTGCCAAAGCCTGAGCTCGGATTTGCAGTTGGCTGAAGGGCTTACGTGGTGGTAAAGAGAGGGCACGGAAGAGGCGAGGTCGAGAAGGTAGACCGTCCTTGGGGAATGATACGCATGGCGTAATTGAGGTGGCCGAGCGGAGAGAGAAGTTCCCTCTTTGTGCGAAATTTGGCGGAAGAATAGATAGAGATATACATCTGGATCTTGTCGATTTTGTCGCGAGGCAGGGAAGAGGAGAAATTGATGGAATTGAGGGTGATCCCGAGGAATTGGATTATATGAGAGGGGCCAGTTGTTTTGTCCATGGCAAGGGGTACCCCTAGTTTCCTAAAACGGAAAGAAGTGTGGTGGAGGCTCTTGCAGGTGGGGTGTGAGGAAAGTCTATGGTAAGGAAATCGTTGAGAAGGTGGACGAGAAAAGGAAGCTTATAGTTATTCGAGGGGATCCAGCCGAGAGCTTCGGCTAAGGTACCAAAAATGTTTTGGGCTACTCCTACGTCCGAAGGTAAGGCGGACTGCGAAGAACTTGTTCCGCCAATGAACTCCGAAGAGGTGCCAGAGGTCTGGGTCAGGAGGCATAACTTTAACGGCACTGGAGATGTTGGCCTTAGCGAGCCAGGCGCCCAGACGGACCGCTATACCAATGGGATTGATGTGGTATGCAGGGAATGGGGAAGAGTTAAGTGGGCCAATCATAAAACCATTCTCGACTTTGGATGCTAGCAAGGAATCAACGGACTGGGGATCGGCGGTGGCAGATTGCAAATTTTTAAAAAAGACGAAGGAAGTAGGAAGTGTGCACAGGCCTGGTGAGAATCCGAAGGAAAGGCTGTCAAGTAAGATGTGGGTGGAAGAGGGGTCGGGGTGACGGAGCAGGCCGAAAGCAAGAGCGGGGATGTCGATTGGGGTAGACGGAAAAGCCAGTAGTTTTTTTGGGAACGCTGAAGGTGGAGCGAGCATGGAAGGGCCGGCGGGGGCAGGCAGAGCGAGCATGAGCTTCGCCACAGAAGCTGCAAATGTGAAGGAAGCGACGAAGGGGAGAGGTACGTGTAGAGGAATTGAAGATGTTGGAAATTTGTTGGCCTTTGATCATCACGATGGGGCGACCGCGAACATCTTTGGACAGGGAAGGTTTGAAGAAGACCTGGCTGGAGAATAGATGCTGTGGGGGAGAAGGGGCGGAGTCTGGGTTGGGCTTGCGGACGGTATCTGGGCAAAGATTTGATGAATGTGTCCAAGAGGAACAGAAGTCGCAGGAAATAGCTTGGACACCGGTGAAAGTGCGGCAGTAAAGCTCGATGTCGAGGGCTCCCTAGTAGGTGCGCTGGTTCCGTTGGAGTAGGCGGGCAGCGGCCTCGGCCAAGAACTGCTTATGGTAATCGTAGAACAGGGATCCCTCGAAAAGGACAGATAGATCGGGGATGCTGTGCATGTAATCGTCGAGTTCCTGACGACGTTGGGGAAAGGTGGAGCACGTGATGTCGCGGAAAATGCTGAAAGCCAAGCAGAAGTCGGAAATTCGAAGGACTGAAGCAGAGTGAGGGTCAGAAGATTTGAGAGTAACGGAAATCGAGCCGCAGTCGACTGTTCTAGAATCAGAGTTGTAAGTGGAGGAAGAGAGAAGGTGAGCTAGATTGACGTCCACACCTCAGAATTTGCTGCCGGAGTGAAAAGGGAATGGGAGGAGGACTAAACTTTAGTGTGTTAGGAGGAGCTGGGAGAGGAACGGCTGTTCGGAGAGGAAAGTCCTTAGTAAAGGGGAGATTGGAATCCAGGGCCGAAGGCATGGGATGACGGATGCCGTGTTGGACACCGGGGAAGGGAGAAGATGAGGAGAGAAGAAGAGCGGAAAGCAGATTGTGGTAGGAGGGGTTAGACGGATCTGGGGCCTGAAACTCGGTGGCTTGGGATATGGAAGCCGAAGACTGTTGAGGAATTGAAGCAGGGGCGAAGGCTGCGTTAAGGACTGAGGAGGCTGCCGAGTCGTCTTGGACGCCAGGGGGTGGGGGAGGGTAAGGGCCGCCTGCTGGCTGAGCTGGGGGTCGTTTACTAGCTGGCCTTCGGGCCGTGGAGACAGCAGCATGGGCCGAAAGAAAAGAAACCGGGGCCGAAGGCACCAAGCTGGCGGAGCTTGAGCCGTGTTGGACGCCGGAGGTAGAGACAGAGGAGAGTGCAGAAATTAGATTAAGCGGAGAGGGGGGGGGGGAGGGGCGTGAGCCTGGGGCCTTAGACTCGGCAGCAAGGAGTTTAGGGCAGGAGGCTGGGTGGAAGAGGCTAGGTGCAGTTGTTCAGCAGAGGAATGGATTGCTTGGGGGAAGAGACATACACGGATATATCAGGACAAGACAAGACAGAAGATGCGACGGGCAGAGGCGCGGGCGGCCTCGGGGTCCTCACGTTGGGATGAGTGGCGGCGGCGCGGGTGATGTCATCAGAGGGCGCCGGGGGAAGCTGGGGAGTTGATGTTTCCTTGTGTAGACTGCGGTTAAGTACAGGGAAAACAGAGCTTTTTTTTTTTTTGGAAGCGTTTCTTTTAAAATGGACGCCATGTTTTCGAAGTATCCTCTGGAGGCTTGCTACGGTCCGGTTGGAAATCGCGAGAGATGATCCAGGAGAAGGGGGAGCCGATGTGCATGAAGCGCGGCAGCAGGGACATCCTCAAGAGAAGCGGGGGTTATTTGGAGATTTTGCCGTGGAGGAACGGGAAGGCTGGGTTTGTAATGAGAGAGGGACTACGATGGCGGAACGCAGTCTTTGGCGAGGAGTTGGATCTTGTGAGGACTGGCTGGGAGATGAGCGGCGCTGATGTGGCACGGCGGCTGAAGGAGGCGATGAGACAGAGGTGAGGGGAGCTGTGGGGGGTGGACTGGACGAGAAGGGTAGGAGAGTCTCCTGCGCTGCAGAAAAGGTCTTCATCGGAGCGGCGGATTTGTAGATCCATGAGAAGGGAGCACGGATTCGAGCTAGGCAAAAACAAACCATGCAGAAAACGAACGAGGAAGAGGAGGGTGACGTTTGATATTTATGGAGACCGGTTGCTTACGCCAGGATTAGTGAGAATTGCAGCAGCTGTGTCGAATGAGCGCGACTGCCTTCATTCCTCCCAAACTTTCATTAAAAACTCCATATAATCCACAAGACAAGTCAAGACTCTGATTTATCGATTCCCTCTTCCTAGTGTAGTTTTTTCAGCTCCCTTCTTCTCTTCATTCTAGTCTGGTGAGACGTCAGGCTCCAAACAATAGATTGAGCAGTTTCTGCATTCTACAAAGACAAATAATAATAGTAATAATTAATTCTTCTCCTTCTACTAATGATATCACTCCTGCTGCTGCAAACAACAGTAAATTCCCCCCTTATGTTTATAGTACTGATGACACTACTAGTGCTCTGAATAATATCACAGCTGTTTCTACTGCTGCTCCTACTGATCCTACAGTCTGGACATACCTAGAGGCTGCTCTTCTCCTCCTTCATTCTCTTCTTCTGAGCTTTCATTTCTCTCTTCTTCTCTTTCTCCACCTCCCATCTCCTCTTCTCCACCTCCTGCTTCATCTGTTCCTTCTCCAAGATGCTCCTCTTCTTCTCCTCCTCTTTTTCCAAAACTCTCCTCCTCTCCATCTTCACCTTCAATTGTTTCTTCTCGTGCTTCTACAAAACTCTCCTCCTTTCCTCCTTCTTCTTCATCTGTTTCTTTTTCTCCTTTTCGCAAACTCTCCTCCTCTCCTTCTCCACTTTTGCTTGTTTCTTCTCCTGCTTCTCCAACAGTTTCCTCCTCTCCTTCTCCTCCTTTGCTTGTTGCCTCTCCTGCTCTTCCCAAACTCTCCTTCTCCTCCTTAGCTCATTTCTTATTCTCCTCCTTCAGCTGCTTCCTCCTCTTCTCCTCCTGAGCTCGCCTCCATTCCTTCTTCTCCTTCTGCCTCCTCTCCTCCTCCTGCTGCAGGCGTTTCTCCAGCCCCCGAGTGTAGGCCTTCCATCTCTTCTGCTCCTTCTTCTCCCGTCTCACCTCCTGCTTCTGCTGCTCCCTCCTGTTCTCCTCCACCTCCCTGGCGTGTCTTCATCTCCTCCTTGTTCACGGTCCTCCTCATTGCATCTGCTTCCTTGGTGCGTCTCCTCTCCTGCTTCTCCTCAGTCTTCCTCCTCTTCTCCTCCTCCTTCTCCCATCTCCTCTCCTGTTTCTCAAACACCTTCCTCCTCTCCTCCTGCACCTTCCTCCTCTCCTCCTCCAGCTTCCCCCTCCCCTTCTCCTCCTGCGCCTCCCGTCTCTGATCCATCAACCACCCTTCCTGCTTCCGCCTCCTCTCCTCATCCCGCTCCTGGGTGTTCAGGGACCGGTGCCTCCTGACCTGGACAATCCTGACTTCCTCCACTGGTGCTGCTGTCCTCTTGCCCCCTTGCACCTCTTTCCTTCTCTTCAGCTCTGTAGTGTCGCTCTTATCCTCATCGACCCTGGAACAGCACAGCATCCTGGTGAAGGAACAGGAGCTGACCTGCTTAGAGAGAGAGGGGTTCATACAGACACACTGACTGGACACTCCAGGACATTAACACTGCACTGAGAGAGAGAGAGGTTCATACAGACACACTGACTGGACACTCTGGTACATTAACACTGCACTGAGAGAGAGAGGGGTTCATACAGACACACTGACTGGACACTCCAGTAAAGTTTCACTCCTCACCTCTCCTAGAATCTCAAGAGGTACAGGGTGCTCTAGGTGTCTCAGCACCTGTGTTCTTACTTTCAGCAACTCTGGAGGCTTGTCTTCAGGGCTCAGACCTTCCTGACTCTCCTGCTTCCTCTTCTTCTTAGTCTTCTTCACCCCAGCCTTCTCCCAGGAGGTGATGGGAGGGAGGTGAGGGAGGGGTCTGGGGACTGGCAGCTGGCTGGACAGTGGGGCAGTGACCTGTGGCTGGTCAGCGTCAGGATTGGATGAAGTGGACATGTTGTCCTCTTCATCTTTTTCACCTGGACACTGAAGACAGACACAGGACTTTGCTGCTGGGGTCAGTTCTTGACTTCTTATTCTTAATATACCCTCAGTATATGCACTGTGACTGTAATAAGATCCTGTACAGGTGAGTCTGTACAGTGTGTCCAATAAAAGTCTGTACAGTTGACTCTACACAAGGACAGAGGTTCTGTTCGCTTCTCACCTGTTTCTGAATCTCAGGAGCTGTGAAGTTCCTCGAAGGAGAGGGGTTGATGGGGGTGGCATGGAGCAGTCGGCAGGGAGTTTAATGACCTCAGCGGGGTCACAGGTGATTGAGGAGGGAGGGCCCAGAGGTGCCGAGGTCCAAGAGTGGAAGGAGTGGAAAGCTGGTTCTCTTTGAAAGCCTCGTCCACCTGGATAATGTGCCTCCTGGGCTGTGGAGAATGAAGACACACAGCAGACCTTAGTAATGGAGACACCCTTCACTTCTATTTCTGTATGCACTCTAGGTCCAAATGTACTGAGTATCTAATACCGTATCAGTCTGGATACCAGGTGCGTCTGCACAGAGTGTCCAATAAGAATCTGTACATATGAGACTATACAGTGTGTCCAAAAAGACTCTGTACAGGTGTGAGTCTATACGGTGTGTCTAATAAGAGTCTGTGTAGGTCTGTTTATATAGTGAATCCTGATAAGAGTCTGTACAGATGAGACTATACAGTGTGTCCAATAAGAGTCTGTACAGGTGTGAGTCTATATGGTGTGTCTAATAAAAGTATGTACAGTTGACTCCTCATAAGGACAGAGGTTCCTCAAAGGAGTGGGCTCCTCCGGGGGTTGATGGGGGCTCAAAACAACAATAATTGAGAGGGGTGACGCAGGTATCTTGGAAAGCTGAGGGGGACAGGAGTGTCAGCCCAGCCACTGTGTACTGCAGTGCGAGCAAAGGGGAGGGGTTTCAGGGACTCACCAATCCCACCGATCCAAACTCGGCCAGTACCTCATTGTACAACTCCAGGCAGTCCAGCTGGATGAAGGACATTGCGTTCTGAGCCCAGGTCCGCACCTGGCTCTCCTCCACCTGGAAAAGCCCCTCCAGTTCGACCTGCATACCCTCCCTGAGCCACCACAGGGCTGTTGGGGCTGGGCTGGGGTGAGGGGGTGTGCAAATGGGGCGTGCGAGGGCGAACATGAGGGCGTATGGGGGTGTCCAAGGCCCATGCCCTGTCACTCTGGAGATCCCGCTCCGGGCCTTTCGGGCTGTCCCACGGCTTGGTCTCAGTCTCCTGCCTGGTGATTGGTTGGCTGGCCTGAGGGGACAGGGGCAGAGAGAGGTCATGAGGAGGACAGAGAGAGGGCATGAGTGCACAAACAGAAAACCAAGAGTGTCATCTCTAGGAGGACAAGGCCCTGCCCCTGGTCTCCCAGCAATCACCGTCCCCATCATTACAGCTAAGAGCAAACGTTTCAACAGATGACACATTAGGCTCACAGACTCACAGCTCTCGGCATCCTGAGGCAAGACACGGGGAGTCTGCTCCCTCTTCCTCTGACAGTCTGCAATCTCCTGAAGGATCAGCAGGAGGAGAGATACTGTCCCATCAGATGACAGCAGCAGACCTCACCCAACCCCACCTTCCCTTTCACACACACCCACACACAGGCATGACTTCATCACCACATCCACCATCACAACCCCCACTATCTTCATCACCATCATCTTCATCACCATTCTAAAAAATGATCAACTCCACTAACTTCATCACCATATCCTTCTTCATCATGACCATCATTATGTCCACCATCATCATCCTGAGCAGAACACACTTGTTATCTTACTCTGTAAGAGTCTTTGCTCAGAGCCTCAGTATCGGGCGCCCCTCTCTGGCCTTTCAGGCTTACGTCCATCTCTGTCAAGACCTTTCAGTAAGTTGACTATTTTAGTAGCAGCCGACCAAGTTTATGTGTCTCAGGACGGGCTTATTCTTAGTCAAACAGTATTAAACACTTGAGGAAGAGCATTTAAAACAGAGCAGGACAGCAGTTGGCACGTCTTTACATAGAACGTCTTCTCTGTTCACCTCTGTTGACATCTGTGGACCGGACAGTTCCATTAGACAAACGAGTTCGACCAGACTTCACTCTCACAGTCAATCAATCAATCAATTTTTTTCTTATATTGTTCCTTTTAATCCAGAACGTCACTTTACAAAGCATGCCTGGAAAATAGAGTATAAATGTGTAATGCTGTTGTTCCTGTAGTAACTGCTTGGATAATCCAACTACCACTGTTGTTACTGCTTCTGCTGCTATTACTACTACTATGACCATGACTTCAGATTCTTATCCTAATTCTGATACTAATACTCCTGCTACTACTACTGCTGTCATTACTACTAATTTTTACTACTACAGAGCATTCACAGCTCTCTGGACGTTGGTGGTTCCATTCGCAAGCAACTCTGGACCTCAACACCTGTTGATGGGTCACTTTTGTCAGACACAGCAGTGGAGCCCAAGCCAACCTACACACACATTCACACAAACTCACACATACTCACAGACACACACTCACAGACACACACGTAGACACAACACACACTCACAGGCACCACACACATTTATACACACAATCACTCACACACATACTCGCACACATTCAGACTCAAATAGACACTACAAATACTTACAGACACACACCCAATCACTCACAAATACCACACACTCACAGACACACTCCACATACACTCATAACTACAAATACACTATAACTAACACTAACACAAATACCACTAATATTACAACATTAACACTATCACTAAGACTTACACTATCATCATCACTAACAATGACACAAACTACTACTACACTACTAATACTATTAATAACAGTAATGCTATCACTAAAAATAACATGACTACTAGTGTAAATAATCTAACAGTAACTCTATAAATATCACTAATAATAACATGAATAATAGCATTAAAACTATCAGTAGCACTATCATCACTAAGACTCACATGAACACTAGCATTCATATTAAAACTACCGATTGTGCTCTCACTAATATTTACATGAAGATTAGTTGCTGTCCGTGACGTCACACCACTTTTTGTGACGAAGGCGAGACACCAGGCACAGTGATTGTCGCCTTGGTTACCATAATTATGATTTGTAAACAGTGAAAAAAATGCATTTAAACTGTTACTTACACAAATTTATCTAGGATACAATTCCTAAATAATAATTTGAATAATCATTATTTAATTTCGGATTGAACATTATTAGCACTAAACGCACTATGGTAATTGATCGATACAGGCTGTATTGACTGTTTTTTAGATATTTAAAACAAGGTCAAGAATGGGAAAAGAATCAGTACTTTCCAATCAGTGAAGTTAATCGATTATTCTATCCTTCTTCAGTTGAATGAATTCGTTGTCGATAGATAGGTGATAAACAACTCTCTTCCGTGTGCTCCGCGCTTCTCCCGCGGTTTCGCTCTCTGATACAGGCGCGCTGGCTGGTGTCTGTGACGTCACAGTACTCTTTCTGACAGGGGGCTTTTCTTACAGATATAACATCTCCAATAATAAAACTTACCGGGCTGTTAGGAGAGGCGATTCATAACAGCTGCAGAAGGAGAGCGACAAACCGAGAAATAAAAATTCATTAAACAGGAAAAAAATAGTTTACTTCACAGACTATTACGTTGTGTAGCGTACTCCCGTAGAGCAGAAGAAAAAGAGGACAAGCCCCTGTAATAAGCGCTTTTAAGCGTTTTACACGAATCTCCACAGAATAGAAACCAGGATTATCAGACTCCTGATCCTGGAAGTTCTCCTGGTTTTATTTCCACTCAAGCTCTCGGTTCCGCAGCCAGTGTGATAATTGAATTAACTGTATAACTGTTATCAGACTCTAACTGTATTTTTATAAGACTATAAGAGAGACGTGTGAGAGCAGCTGAATCTCAGGGCTGGTGTGGAATCACACACAGACAGGTCTTCTGTGTGATCTGAGTCCCACAGCTCAGAGCTACAGACTGGTCAACTGGTCACTATTGTAGACAAGACCATCGGTCAGCTGCTGCTGATAATCATAATACACTGATAAGAGTGGCAATACTTGCTGTTCATTAAATAAAAAAATAATAATAATAAGAGATAATCACATATTGCTCAATTGTTAGTCAAACACTTCTGACAGAGGTTTGGAGGCTGACATACAGTAAAGTAAGTACAGTAATACTGAAGGGCTGGAGGTCATGGAAAGGGTTAATAGAAGCTTCTTGTTTCTGACCTGGAACAGATCCCACAGCTGCCAGATCAGAGTGACCCCTGAGCCCAGTTCACAGAGAGGAGAAGCAGGAGCTCTTCTCTGTCTCTAAGAGGGCTGTGATGAAGGAGAAAAAGGGGGAGATGTGACCTGAGTCCAGGCTGTTCTGTCTGATATTGTTCATGTAGCAGCTCTGATTGTCTGAATGTCCACTGGTTCTGGATTGTCAGGATAAAGAGAAGGATGGAGATGAGCTTCTGTCTGTTCAGGAGGTAGGAGTTTGGGTAAAGTACTGAGGGACTCAGAGCTCTGTGTGTGAGTCTGAGCTGTGAATCTGACTGAGAGGAGATAAAGATTTTTTTTTATTCTGCCTCTGAGAAGTCTTTTCCTTTGCCAAGCAATGTTTCATCCCCTTCAGATACTCTGCACAGACTGTCAGAGTGAGAGGAGAGGAGAGAGAGATGGACAGATAAGAGCGCATACAGCGAGAGAGACAGGAAGGGGGAGAGAGAGGAGAAGGAGCAGGAAGACAGTGCAGGTGTTCAACCACACTGTATCCTCAGGAGACAGGAGGCTTTTCTAAGCTACCGAGGACCTCAGTGCTCATGGCCACTCTGGCTCAGAGGCTCTGGCAGCAGTCAGGTCTGAGAGCTTCTCCTCATACTTACACTGGAGCTCTGAGAGTCAGCCTCCAGTCTTACAGAAACAGCCCCTCCTGTACAGCCCTGAGAGACACCATGAGAGAGCTGTTTGGGTAGAGAACCTGTTACACCGTACAGCACTGGAGTTCTGAACACTGGGTTCCCTGTGTGTCTCCTTGTACAGCTCAGCTCTCAGCTGCTTCATCACATTAACACCCACAACCTCACAATACAGCCTGGCCTCCTGTGCTGGAAGAGCTCAGAGGAGCACAAACCACAGACTCACTGCAGAGTCTGACCTGTAGCTCCAGTAGAGCTCTGAGAAAACAGGCCCATTTCCTAAAGACAGGGGAGTGAAGAGAAAGTACAGTTTTACTGAAGATAATATGTCCTTCTGTAAAAATATGTTGCAATGTCATTATATGATTTTTTTTCATTCTGGCTTAACAGGGATTGATGCTTTAAATCACAGCTCTTAGGCTGTATTAACAAGGACTGACTTTTTCTAATTCCTCATTTGTTTCTTTATACTCTGAAACCGACTCATGCTCTTCTGTTCCTGCAGTTATTCAGTCCAATTTGTCTCTGTATTTCTGTGCTGACCTGAGTGACCTCATTGCCCCCTTGAGGACAGGTTGTCCTCACACTGTCCTAGATCAGGACCAGAAGACACCAGAAGACACCGCTGCCTGGAGACACAACAACTTCTCTGTGACTCATGGCAGCACACCAGTCACAAGCCACTGCCTGACAGAGACTGCAAGACACACAGGACTTTATTCAGAACACCAGTCACTGGACACTGCCTGAGTCACACAGGCATTAAAACCACTGTCCACTGCAGTGACCACAGATCACAATGACACAGGAACCCACAGGAAGAAATAGGGTCAGCACAATTCTACAGTCATTGTGGTCACTGTACACTATAGAGACCACAGCTCTCAGAACACAAATATCCAAATATCCGATCTGAAGGCACACAGTCTTTAAAACCACAGTCCACTGAAGTGACCATAGTGACCATAGGTGTAGAATCCCAGGAACAAAGTCATTACAGCCATTGTCCACTTTAGTGAACATAACACATAGAAAGCCAGAAATATAGTAATTAAAGCCACTATCCATATCAGTACTGTCAGCTCCCAAAAATATAGGAACACTGTCATTACATCTACTGTCCACTGCAGTGACAACAGTTCACAGGAACACATTCAGTATAACCACTATCCACTATAGTGACCACGGCACCAAGAAACAAGGGAAAATAGTCATTACAGTCACTGTCCACTATAGTGACCACAGCACCAAAGAACAAGGAACGCAGACAGCAAGAGACACAGGAGCATATTCAGAACACAAGTCACTGTACACTGCTTGATACAGACAACAGGAATCATAGGACCACATATACATAATTGATTATCTTGATACTGATTTACATTTAAAATTCTTGTCTAGAACTGAAGATATTTTTTTTTACTGTACAATATATCTGATCTCTTCCTGCCCCTGCAGCACCTGGTGCCCTGCTGTCTGTATCTGTATCTGTGTTTCCTCCAGTGAGACACAGAGCTGCTCCTGTCTTTCCTCTCCTCCGCACTGCTGGGAGTGTCTTCAGGAGAGGAAACAGTGATGTGGCTCTGATATATATGGAGAAGACTGAAAGGGCCCTGTCTGATTGGCCGTCCTGTCTGTGTGAGACGTTCCTGTCAGTCTGAAAAGACAGTGCTGTGTGTGATTGGCGGGGGGGGGGGTGGGGGGAGCTGTGTTGTTACTGGGGGTCCAGGGTACGGAGCAGCAGTTCAGATGCCCTGTGGGCTCAGGGGTGAAAACAGGGGTCTCAGCTGTGCTCTGTCCTGATGACAATGGAGAGCTGCCTGTCCATCTTCTCTCTTGCTGTCCTGGTGCTGCACAGCTCAGCCAGTAAGTGTTGAGTCTTCTTCTGTCCAGACAGACAGACAACAACTGGAATTAAATTAATTAGATGTTTTATGTAAATGGAGCAATAAGTGGGTTGAACAATTTGTAATGTTTATTTTACATTCATCTTTGTGGGTATTGATAAAAAATATTATAACTGTATTGTATCTTGGTCTGTAAGTAAGGAAATATAATTAGTTGTGTCGAAATATAATTAGTTGCTTTTAATTTTTATTGGATTGTATTAAAATATTCTTAAAATTTCTAAACATTATATAATAATAATGTTATAGATGGATAGAGCAGAGGCTGGTCATTATCACCCTCTATTGATAATTTGTGAAAATATGAAGTGTATAAAATCTTTAAAAAGCTATTTTGTTTTTAAAAGTCTTCATTTACTTGAAAACAAAAAATGTGTGAGCAATAACAAAATGTTTCTAGAATAATATCATATTATACAGGATGATTCAGAAATACCCTGGGCTGTTTCTCGTTTTATTGTGTTCAATTCCGACTCTTCAGTATTGTATTATTACAGACTGGTGCATTAATAGAGATACGTGTTTTTAAATAGTGGATTATTATTGAGAGTGATATTAAATTATTACAGACCGATGTATTAATAGATAAATAGTAAGTGAGTAATTAATACCTAAAGTGTTTCTGCTAGAGAATTAAGACTGGAGTTTTAATGCTGCCATTATATCTTTGGTGTATTCAGACAGTAGTATAAAGTATAAAGTAGTATAGTATAGTAGTATAGTATATATAGTATAGTAGTAGTATAAAGCTACACATTTTGTCAAACTTTTGACGGGTGCCACGCCCACTTTTTCAGCCAATGGGAGTTCACGGTGGGTGGATGTCCCGCCCCCTTGCCAGCCAATGCCTGGGTGTTATGCATGTCCCGCCCCCTCAGGAGCCAATGGTGCATCGTTTAGTGTCGGAACTCCAGCCTTCCCCCCCAACATTGCTGAGAAACTTTGAGGCATCTGAAAAAGCATTCATAATCCCCTTCCGCTCCCCATGTCTAAAGCCATGCGAACCACACTGTGCGATCCGATCTAGCAGGGCAAAAAAATGTGCCTGCGTAATCAGCGGGATGGTGTTACCACAGGTTCTGTGCAAAACACGCTGTATTTTGGAATACACACTGTAGAACCCCCCAGGCTTCCGTTTCTGATCTGAAAACATCAGATCCGCAATAATTTCACTCATGTTCTTGACATACGCATCTATCTCTTTAACAAATTTAAGGACATTAGCATTCGACTCTTTGTTTTTCATATCAAGCTTTGTAGAGAGAAGTGTGTGAAGCACTCTTTGTAAGAATTCAGACGTATACATTCAAAATTCATCATTCTTCGGATGATGGCTTATCCGGGTCTGTAAAACAGAGTGAAAGCTGTATTCACATTTTACAAAGATCTTTTTTTTTTGCGTCTGTAAAAATAAGAATAATGTTTCTTTTGCAATGCATCAAAAGTCCCGTCTACTAATTTTTCATCCAGCTGTTCAAGTATGGTGTGTACATGCTCGTATGGCGAGCGGTCGTCAATTATGTTTTTCAGCAAGTGTTTTATGCCCCGCTCAGTGTCATTTGTAATGGTAATGGTGTTGTAATGGTGTACGAACCCAGACACCTGGAGATGTACAGAACAGCCAATAAAATTCGGGCTAAACTGAGAGACTTATAAATTTCTAAAGCGGCAAACGTCACATCTTCAAACCCATCTGTGTAGCCGACAGACAGGCATGTGTGACCCCGCTGACCAGGATGGTCAATCAAACAGGCCAGGCATTCATCAATCAGAACCCCCTTTAAACAGTGTTTGAAGATGCAATAAACTACTGCTTTCACAATCTGGGCCATGACATCGGGCTCATTAGGGACATCGTTAGCTAAACCTGGTTGGGCATCAGCTTTATTAACATTTTGTGGAACACACAAGCATAGACACGAAACATTCAGTTGAGATGGTAGTTTGAAGATCGATGCGTCGACCTCCTCATTATTCTATTAGGGGAAAAAGAAAAGGAAGGCTTAACAAAATAAATAGACATGCTTTGTACCTAAAATATCTATCATTTAACGCCTCTTTTGAGCTAGGGTTTTTCGTTAATATTTACCATTTGTAGTGAGGTATCATCACTAACACCAGGCAGCTCTTCATTACCAGGTTCTCCATCTGAACTCACACGACAGCCGCTGTCACACGTCGCAGAGGGCGGGGTCGGGTTTTGCTAAAAAGAAGACCAAGTATTAAAATGACACAGGCTAAGCGCCGATACAACAATTTCACGATCAGAAAAAATATTTTAGCCACCTACCTCTTCACTTTGTAGAGCAGTGGACTCTACAAACTATACATGTTTCTCCACACAAAGAAGCCATCTTTGCAGCTCCCAACACCAGGTGGTGTCTGACAGCTTGTCGAAGAAAAGTCTTCACTCAGGTTAGGTGTGATCAAGCAGAGTCCCTTAATACATGCGCATGGGGAGGATATAATCATGCAGATCTGAGAGCAGTCTCTCATACAGATCTGTGAGTAACCTCTCCACCGAGATGATAAATGCAATGAGTTTTATACAGCAAATTCACACAGGAAAGCTCATTCTAAGTTTCCATATTAGGAGTTTTTTTCTCTCTACAAACATTTCTTTGTAATTGACCACGTTCTTCTTAAGAACCAGTTCTAGCTTGCATACAGACAAAAGGAAGTATATACATTAAAGGTGTGATATGAGCTAGACATTCTGCAGTTGTACCATTAATATAAAAAAATCAAATAATATGCTAACAATTGTTCTTTCATACTGTTGCTGGGTAAAAGGCATTTTTCAAAGCCAACTAGTCACTATCATATACACTTTAAAAAAGGTGAATGCTTAAATTCTTCCTCAAACTCAACCTGTCCTGGTGAGGATACACTGTCACTGTAATGAACTTGAACTTTATTGCCATATGTAACCGGTACATGTACTGGTACAATGGAATTCTTACTTACAGAAACTCTATCGATTGTTAAAAAAAGTGTAAAACACAAAGTGCAGGCAGTGCATCAAGACAATATACAAACAAACAGCAGACAATGTACAAGTAAACAAATAAACAATTTGAATGCAAACAATGCAGATGTAAAAAATGACTGCAGATTTGCAATAAATAAGAAATTATAATGAGGTAGATGGTGTAGGTGTGGTCCGAGGGGCATGGCCAAATGTGTTCGCCAATCACATTGCTTGTGGGCAGAAGCTATTGAAGAATCTAGTGGTAAGTGTCTGTATGCTCTTGTATGTCTTGCCTGAGGGCAGTGGGGTGAAGAGCTCATGCCCAGGGTGGTGACTGTCCTCTGTGATGGCCAGAATTCTACCACGTAGCGGTCCTTGTCTCCCCTTGAGGGAGTCTGTTAGTTGAAGCCTTGAATTTGTCTTTTCTCAGCTGCAACTAACCCAGGCAACTAACCTGGTGCCTCTTGGGAAGTGTTCAGTGTGTGACTAAAGAGCTCCCACAGCTGTGGCTCATCCAAAATTAACTGCCCCAGCTGTGGTTGTCAAGGTAACCCATCACCCTTAGACAAGTGCTCTGCCTTCACACAGAATGTGCCACCGCTTAATGCCAAACTGGCGAGAACACTGGGGTGTAGTTGAGAATGACCTGTGAGAAGACAGAAACCAGCCAGCAGGCAGCTGGCTGATCCTGTAGTCATCCTCTGCAGGGCACTGAGACTCTCAGCCCATCTGCAAGTACAATCTGACCACAGGGAGAGCCAGGCAGGGACAGAAGCACTTTCTCTTCATGGATCTAAATGCGATCAACATAGTTGAGTGCTGGGTGCTGGTTTCAAAACCCGACCCCTTTCTAAGCCACATCCTTTACAAAGGCCACACACCCTGCATCTCCAGGAAGAGAGATCAGACAAAAAGTTCAATTTCACCTCTGCTGAAACAGCTCTCTAGTTCCTTGTGGTATTTGTGCTGAATGACAAAATGGCAACAGCAGGTGATTTCCTGGATCAAGACCAGTTCAACTGCTCTGTGTGTCTGGATTTGCTGAAGGATCCAGTGGCTCTTCCCTGTGGGCACAGCTACTGTATGGTCTGTATTAAGGCACACTGGGATCGTTATGATCACACTGGCGTCTACAGATGCCCCCAGTGCAGAGAGACCTTCACTCCAAGACCTGTTCTGCGAAGGAACACCATGCTGGCTGAACTGATGAAGAAACTGAAGCAGACAGGGCTCAGCGCTCCTCCTCCTGCTCACAGTCCTGCTGGCCCTGGAGATGTGCTGTGTGCTGTCTGCACTGGGAGTCAAGCAAGAGCTGTGAAATCCTGCCTGATGTGTCTGGCCTCTTACTGCCAGACTCACCTCCAACCTCACCATGAAGTTGCCCATTTGAAGAGACACACGCTGGTTGCTGCTACTGGACATCTGGATGAACTTGTATGCCTGAATCACGACAAACCCCTGGAGTTCTATTGTCGTACTGATCAAAAATGTGTCAGTTATTTGTGCACAATGGATGAACACAGAGGTCTTGATAGTGTCTCTCCTGCAGCAGGAAGGACTGAGAAACAGGTGAGGACTTTTTTTTTATTGAGGGCTTTCAGGTACAGGGGAAACAGGGGTGTTAGGAGTGTGTGATGATAAGGTGTGTGTGAGTTGATCTTTACACACCATGTGTTCTGGAGATTAAAAAAAACAGGTTTTCACTGTAATAGTTCATAGAGGAACAAGGAAGTATCTCTCAGTTTCAGAGTCCATAGAATACTAGCAGTACAGCAGTGACTGACTGCTTTGTAGACACGCCTCACCTGCTCATTATTCTTTTGGAATGAATGGAATGCAACACACCCGGTTCAGCTCTGTACTCCTGTGAACTCCTGTTCATTCACTGGACTGAAAAGTGAACACAGCAGTGACTGACAGTTCTGTACTCACCCCTAACTCCCATTCATTTACTGAACTGTCCAGTTAACACAGCAGTAACTGAGAGCTCTGTACTCACCTTTCACTCCTATAAATGCACTAGAAATTAAGTGACACAAATGGATGAAGACACATCATCACACGATGTAGAATCAACATTCTTATTCATTTACATGTTGTTTTTATCATTAATTATCTACATTAGTAACAGAGATGACTAGAAGGTTAATATATACTGTATTTCCAGATACTGTTTAACAATTAGGGAATGTCTGTACAACTCTCAACTAGGTCATATCGTTTTGTTTTGTCCAAAGGTATCCAGGTGTTTCTTAGCTCAATCCATGTCCACAGAGAGCTGAAATTCTTACACAGACAGACTCATCACAATAACCTCTGACTGGAACAACTGGTGCAGCTCTTCATGAATTCCTTATGGTCTGAAGTCACAGATTAGCAGATCAGTGCTCTGCCAGTTATTCAGATTATTGTGTTACTGAAGAGATTAATGGAAGGCAAATTTCATCCTCCTCTCTGTGGAACCTGGACAGTGAGTGATCTGGGGTTAGTATCCACAGGTTGGTGTGAGGACAAACTGTTCTGTCCTGCTAGGATTCCTGTTGCCTTCATCTGCCAAAAACTGGGCTCTGATAGCCACATCCTAAAAATAGCAGAACAGACAGAGGAAGATGAACCACCTGGAATGTCTCAGCTGCTGTTCTGATGGGCAAAGGCTGTAGCTGAAAGAGACCTCCAGTCTACTGGTCTCCATGCCACTTGATCATGGTGTTGTTACATAAACAGGTGAGGAAGCTGGTCTCTCTACCACAGAAGATGTCACACAGACCTCTTCCACCCCTAGCACATCCTTCAGGGATCAGAACAGTGATGTCTGGAAGCTCCTGGTCCTGGTCAGGTTTCTGGGTTGTCAGGTATCTGGGCAGAGACAGAGTGTATTTTTTATGTTTAACAATGTTTAACATTGCTCACCACTGTTGAGGAAGGAAAAAAGAGCCCAGTAAGATCTTACTGTGAATGAAAAACACAGAAGTATCAATCAGAATGTGAGACCTGGAACATCAGGACCCTCATGAGCTGTCCATACAGTGACAACCCATAACAGTAAACTGCATTTGTGACCATAGAATAGAGGACAGGATATAGGACATCAATATCACCACTCTGAGAGTAACACTACAAGCTTGAGATAAGCCGCTTCAAGAATGCTGAATCAGAGGCAGAACATCAGACTGATGGAGCTGGATTCACAATTAAGAACAAAATCCTCAACCACCTTCATGAGCTTCAGCTGGGGTCAAAGAGCTCCTCATCTCACAATAGCAGGGAAACAACAGGCTTGCAGAACTTTGAAGAAAGACAGACTCACTGTCCTTAGAAATTCGGCACAGGAGCTGCGAGAGATGGAGTTATTCATTAGGGTGCATCTGGAAATGTCAGCTCCAAGAATCATTTCCTCTCTTTTCCAAATGCTAAGAGGATGGATCAACAGGATAGGCATGCATCAATAATCTTGAGGACATTCCAGTCAATCTTGTGTTTAATGGACTGTTTGCTTTAATTGTTTCAGGGTAAATCCATCTTCTAGCTTCTGTTTTGAGAAATGTAATATATGAAGGTACATTAAATATGAATCAATATGTGTTTAGAAAAAAAAAGTAAGAAGAATATAGATTGTGATCGAAATAATCATGATTTATCAATCATGTTCATTGATCCGGCATTTATGTAAATTTATGTACTACGGTAGCAATATCTCAGTACTGTGCAGTTGTATTTTACTCATTACACTGTTCAGTGTCTTGTAGACAATGTATCTGTGCTGAGAGTGGGGAGAGAAATGTCCTGAGAGTCTGCATTTCTCCACAGAAGCAGCTACTGACACAAACCCAGCAGAGTCTCCAGGAGAGAGAGAGGGAGCTGCAGGAGCTGAACCATGCTGTGGAGTCACTCAGAGTGGGTATTGACAAGATTGAAGCTCATTTCCATAGCTGGCCACTGGACAAACCAGTACTCCTGGGAAACACAGTGGCATCATGTGACAATATTGTCATATCATTTGCCAAACCGCTTTATACCCTATGGTGTCGTGGGAAGCCAGAGCCTACCCAGCAAGAAATGAGTGCAAGGCAGGATACACCCTGGACAGGGTGCCAGTCCATCTCAGGGCGAGTGGAAGCCAATCACACATGGGGACAATTTGGAGGCCACGGTAAAGGCAGAGAGGGGGAAATTTGGCCCGGACACCAGGATAACACCCTAGTCTTATCAAGAAATGCCCGGGATCTTTAATGACCACTGAGATTCAGGACCTTGATTTAGAGTCTCATCTAAAAGACGGTGCTCACTACAGTATAGTGTCCCCGCAGACCGCAGTGTGGGCACCCCCCGTTGGCAACCATAGCTTCTCAGGAGGTTTCCAATCCAGGTACTGACCCAGCTCAGCCCTGCTGAGCTTCAGTGGGCTGCCAGTTGAGAGCTGCAGGGTGATATAGCTACTGGCGACATGTGATAATATTATATCTCTTAATACACCCAACAAATCTAATTTAGAACATCCAGTATAGAGGTCATGTAGAGATGTAATCCAGTCAACCAGCGACTGGAACAAGTTTTAGTTCTGAGGAGCCTAATTCACACTGATACCTAAATGTGAGGACATACTGATGTTCTCCATTCTGCCTGAAACTCTGACACTGCATCAGTATCTTACCTCAGTGACTATCAGGACTGTGAGTGTGACATGAGAAGTTTAAATTCTTCCTGTGATCAGGGATAGAGGGACATCTTTTCTGTCCTCAGTTGGAGTGTTTTCCTCTGTAATAATGCTAACAATTCCTGTGTCTCCTTATTCAGAGCTCTGCACACACAGCAGTGCTGGACACTGACAGGATCTTCACTGAGCTGATCCGCTCCATTGAAAGAACTCGCTCTGAGGTCACACAGCTGATCAAAGCTCAGGAGAGGGCTGCAGTGAGTCAGGCTGAAAGACTCCGAGAGCAACTGGAGCAGGAGATCGCTGAGCTGAGGACGAGAGATGCTGAGCTGAACCAGCTCTCACACACAGAGGATCACATCCTTTTTCTCCAGGTAACATCACTGCTCTGGGACTCTGCAGTAAAGAAAGATGTCTTTGGCACAGAGCTCTCCAATGGAGCTGCTTTTGGCTTCTCCTCAGGAATGTGTGTCATAGCCCATTGGGGTTTGCCTGGAAACTCCTCCCTATCTTCCCTGCTGTAGGCTGTCCAGTCTCTCTGTGTCTCTCCTGGAGCTGGAGACTCCCACATCACTCCTGTCAGTCCACACTTCTGTACTGAGGCTGTGAGGAGAGCTGTCTTAGGACTGAAAGAGCAACTGGAAGACATCTGCAAAAAGGAATTAGTCAAGATCTCCAGAACAGGTTAGTGATGAAACATAATCTAATAATAGGAGCTATAGTCCCAGTACTGTAGAACATTTCTGTTACGATAGGTTATAATAGCTACAGTCCCAGTAGAACAGTCCAGTTACAATAGGAGTTACAGTCAGAGTACAGTAGAACAATTCAGATACATTAGGAGCCACTGACCCAGTACTAAAAAAGGACCCAATGAAGTACTAGAGGACTCAAATCTCCATGAATTCTCAACTACAGTATGTATTCTGGAATCAAAGCTCTAGACACTGAAAGAGATGGAAAACACATCCATGACTGATAAAAGTAAAATCAACACTCCAATACAGATGAAAGAACCAGCTGGTTTAATTCTACAACAGATCTGCCCTGATGAGAAATTTCTATCTGTGTCTCCCCAGTGAGTGATGTCTATAGTCTGCAGACTCCAGAACCCCGGAGCAGAGCAGAGCTTTTACACTGTGAGTCTGTTGTCACTGTGATCTCCTAGTGACAGATATCTGGAGCTCTGACACACAGCAGAGATACACCAAAACACTCTGTGACTAATATACACTCTTACACTCACACACTGATGCACACTCAGAAAGACTAATACACACTAAACTACACACACATTGATACTGTTCCATATGGGGAGTAAGGAAATGGTGAAAATCAGGATTTGACCGAGCGGTTTAGTCAAAAAATGAAATAATTATTCAACTTGTAAGTGATTTCTAGCAATACACCCAAGTGGCTGGTATAATTAGAGGCATGTGTATTCTTTGTCCTCTGACACAGCTTTGATGAGAGGAGTAATAATCCAGGCACACTTGGTTAAAACAAATATTTATTACAATGACACAAGACACAAACTACACTACACACAACAAAACATACAGCACACACACTGCTGTACGTACAGTATTTACAAAAAAAAGCGTTTCAGAGGCCTAACATTCTCATCACCCAGAAAGCCCCAGACTGCTACTAAACATTAAACTCTTAATATGCCTACAGAGGCCACATGAGTTGCCTTCTAACTAAATACAAAGCAACCTGCAGTTAAATCTCTCTCTCATTGCACCCTGGAAGCCACAAAATTAATGGGAGCCTATATCCCTATCCATAAACATGCACCGTAAGCAAAAAAGACGTTTCTAACTGAAGTATTCTTTACCCAGGAAACCCAAGTTCCCTAAAAACACAGAATAGCATGCTCTTTGAACAAGGTTCAAATACTCAGCTCCAGTCAGGTTTGGTTTGGATGATCATGAAGTAGGGGCTCTCGCCTGGCGCAAGTTTCAAGTCCCAACTCCTGCGGACTCCTTTACCTTCTCCTTGTTTCTCCCCCCCTTTTTTCTGTGCTCTTAATGTCATCTTATATTGTGTGTTTCTGTACTGCTCCTTGACAATCGTTAATCCACACTTTACCTAGGTAATTAAGGTCAATTTTTAAATTGTTTCTACTCCAGACCTCAGCAAACATCCTCTCTGCTTTGAAGTTAGAAGTGTTTACTTTTCCAAGTGTCACAAACTTTATCTAAAATCTAAGAGACACTTCTCAGTCACCTAACATTGTAACAATACACACACGGATACACACTCTAACAGACTGATACACACAATGATACACACACGTTGATAACCACACTGATACACATTTTAACAGACACTGATGCACACTCTCACATACACTCCGACACATAGTATGACTCACACATTGATACAAACTGACACATTGACACACATCTTATTTGAGACAGTGCGGCTTGCTGGAATTCTGTGTGGTACTATTATTTTCCAAGTGTGAGAGAAAAAGCTTGTGAAAAACAACCCAAAACAGTCACAGGGTTCAGGAAGTTAGCATTTACTCATGAGTGTCAGGAGATGTTTGTCTGTTCTGCCTGTCTGTCCTCTGACCGTCTTCTTCTTTCCAATCAAAAACCTCAGGGTGTATCTTACTGGGCTGTGGGGGCTGGACTTTAGATGAGATCTGCTCAGGGATTCTCTTCTGCCTGTGTGTCCTCTGACTCTCCTCTTCTGTCCAATCAGATTTCTCCCAGCTCACACTGGATCCCAACACAGTCAATACACATCTCTATCTGTCTGATGGGAGCAGGAAGGTGACCTGGAGTGACAAGGGCCAGAAATATCCTGATCACCCCGAGAGATTTGACAGCTGGAGACAAGTGCTGTGCAGAGAAGGGCTGTTTGGGACTCGCTGTTACTGGGAGGTGGAGTGGAGAGGGACAGGAGCTTTTATAGGCATCACCTAGTAAGGAATCAGGAGAAAAGGGGGCATTGACTGTATTCTTGGGCGCAATGACCAGTCTTGGAGTTTGTGCTGCTCTGGCTCCAGTTGCTCTTTCTGGCACAACAATGTGAGAACCGCAGTAACTGACCCTCTCTCCTCCAGAATAGGAGTGTATGTGAATCACAGGGCAGGAACTCTGTCATTTTATAGCGTCTCTGGAGACACAGTGACCCTCCTGCACAGAGTCCAGACCTCATTCTCTGAACCCCTCTATCCTGGGTTTGTGGTGACTAGCTCTGTCACCCTTTGTCAGCTGGAATAGACCCTGTCCTAATGTCAGCCGGAGCTCTGAAATGCTGTCTGGTCAATTAACAATAAATCTTATCCTGCTGTATCCTGCTGTATATCTGCTGTATCTCTCAGGGATCTGGCAGGTAGTTCTCCGTAACTCCGTTAACTCCATTAACGTAGCCGTTAACTCTATGGGATGCAGAGGCAAACAATCCAAAAGCGTAATCCAGAAGCAAGGTCGATAGGCGAAGCTAGAGATCAGTTAACCAGAAAGGGCTGAGAAAAACCGAGAAGAAATCCGAAAGGCGAGATCAAAAGGGAAAAGTTAAGTCCAAAAACCGAGAAAACCAACAAGAAAATAACACGCACTAGAAAATGTTTCAACTTTTCAGGCTTTTCAATAGTGAGCAGGGTTTGGTGCGTGAGGGAACTTTAAATACTGAAAGGAGAGGAATGGGTTGGATAATTGGTTCAGGAGTGAGAATCTGTGGAATCTGGTGTCTGGGAATGTGATGGGTTCAGTTAGGAATGAGAGCGTGAAACAGTGGGTTTGGGAATGTAATGAGGTTTGCGAGGGCAAGGGCGAGTGCAGGACATGACAGTATCGGTGCCCGGACCTGACATGAATGACTTTCTGGGTGTCTGTATGGAGAAGAAGCTCCTATGATGCTGCAACACTGGGACAGTGCCTCCTGAACATCAGCTCCATCAGGAGTCCCGGACCTGGGAATCAGTTCCACCACCCCTGCAGCATCATTCCTGAGCTGCAGACTCAGTGTCCAGTCTTATTTTCACATCCTGCCCAGTCAGTAACCTGCAGTCACCTGCGAGGAGAACATTGTGTTGTAATCTTATCTATAAATGTTGGTATGGGTGACAAATGAATTGATTAATTGATTGTAACTGACATGGTGGATTGAGATTTATTGAGCTTTAGGGCTCAATCGAATTGTAACCCTACAGTCCAGAAACCACTGCTCCAGTCTGGGCTGTGTTATATTGTAACCCTACAGTCCAGAGATCACTGGTCCTATCTGGATGGTGTAAGTTTGTAATCCTACAGTATAGAGACTGCTGGTCCAGCCAGGGCTGTGTTGTATTATAAGCTTATAGTGCAAAGATCACTGGTTCATTGTTCATTAACATCACACATAAAAAACATAATATTAATATATTATTAACTGATTCGTGTGTAATCAAGGACTGTTTTAATGTAACTGAATTGTGCCATTCATTCTCTCATTCATCTGGTCTGTGGATGAAATGGAGCAGACTTTTAATGTCTAGCAAACTGGAGAGAACTGTGTTAATCTTTACATGTTAAAGAACACAAAGGTACTCACGTTCAGCATATTCACAATGCTTAAAAAAAGTGGAGTAAAATATGTAAAACTCAAATTACATTTCAAAATGCCACAATTATTTCAATTTAGTATTTGGAAAATAACAAAACAAATACCTCATTCACAAACTCCAGGACTCAATGGCAGCACATTTCAACCTTCACCTTGAGTCTTTCAATAATTGCATTATGGATCTGTTAATCCTGCTTTGACCTAAAGTCAGAATTAAATCTACATTTCCAGTGTTATGTCATTTGTGTCACCATCCTATTGCTTTCACTCTGCACACAAATTCAGCAGTAATTGTTGGAATCCATGCTGATATGATTTACTCCCAAAATTGGCAAACAACTGAAAAGGAAATGTTAGCAAGTATCTGTACAGAAAGTAGTGACTGACAGTAGTGAGAATGTAAATAGAGTACATACAGTATGAATTAATGAATGAAGTCAAGAGGCCTCTATTAGAGAGCATGTTGTATCTTGCTTTATAGGGATCTTCCTTGACTGAAATTTGGGGCATTGCGAAACCTGCAAATATACATCAGAGCATTTTTAACAAATATATTTCATGAAGACAATTTCAATTAAACATGAGACAAAATCAATTTCAATAAATTATAAAACCTGCCAATTTCTCAAAATCGCAAGACATTCCATGCCAGTAGTATTTGTCAAGATTCTGATTATACAGTTATGCTTTTGAGAGAACGATGCAAATCGCCATAATACAGCTTCTATCAAACCAGCTAAATTCTAACTTGTAGTTTCCGGTACCGATTTTATTGTTCTCTTCAGTGTGGAGCCAGCAGTCAAACATTTATTTCTTCACCTTCTCGAATACTGTGCTAACATCACCGTATGTGTAAAAATCAGACCAAAATGCACATTTTGATTTTAAAAAATGGAAATCTAATTAATACACCTTGAAGACGATAATTTCCGCTAGCAAAAAAAAAAATCTGTCTCTGCGGCGCAATAGGTTAGCCCGCGCTCGGCCGTTAACTGAAAGGTTGTGGTTTGAGCCCACACAGGGATGTGAAATTTTTTTCAATAAAGTGTAATAATTCCATATGATAATTGCTTACATTCACCTACGGCAATACTCATCGTTACTCACCCCTGATGTGGAGCGCACCCATTGGTTACACACTGCAAGTCCCACTGCAAATCAAATCGGGGCTGGAAGTGAGCAATTTCTTCACCAGGTTCGTGATGTAAGCCAAATTGTACAAGATTAGAGGGTAATGTAGCCAGATCACTGAGGCTAGCTCTTATGAACTGCAAAATCCAAACTTATTTGTAGTTATTAATAGAGAATAGGAAAGGTCGATTTTACAGAAACTACGTATGAAAAAGGTTTAGGCCGGACTTTATAATTCCTACAATTGTCTTTTAACAAATTAACTTAAAACAATGGCTGAAAATCGCAAAGCTGGGGTTTGACAGAAGATGAGAGGAGACGGAGACGGAGCCGGGGCCAGTGACACAGATGGACCAGAAGGGGGCAGCAGATTGCAGAGGCAGGGGTGTGAACCAGAGTGAATGAGCTGTGGATTTTGGAGTGAGCTCGAGGAAGGAGGCTTGGGTCTTGTTTATGTTGCTCGAATGTTTGTTCTACAGTTGTTGACTGTGGCCTCTGTTGGCTTTCTCTTCTGGGTAGAGATTCATCCAGGAGCACCAAGGAGCTTTCAAAAGCTTGGGGAAAAAACTCGACTCAGTAGATGGGGATATTTTATTTCCAAAGACCTTGATCACTTACAGGAAGACATGGTGAAGATGATCAAGGCATGTAGAGTGGTAATGGTCATACATTCTGCCTTAGTTTGCCTCCATCAGACGGACCCTCCACACTGAAGGAGCCAGAATGAGACCACACCAAGAGGCCAATAGCAACTTGGAAAGCGATTTAGACTTTTATAGCCCAGCCAGAGCCAGTGTGCATGCAACAATATCCCAGACACTGCACAACTGGCCAGAAGGGGAAGATGACCACTTGGAAAAGGATTCAATTTCAGGACACTTTTAAAGGATTCAAATTAATTCCAAAGCCATGTGGGAAAATGGTTTTTGGGGCTGAAAATTAAATTATTTGCCAAAGTTTGAAAATTAATTATTTAGGCCAAAAAGTAAACAAAAGCCCCCGAAGGAATGTCAGTGTGTCAATCAGTGTGTCACTCTGTAGTTTCTGTAGTTCTTCCGGTCAGTGTGTCAGGGAGTGTGTCAGTCAGTAGTTCTGCCAGTCAGTGTGTCAGTCAGTGTCAGTCAGTGTGTCAGTCACTGAGTGTGTCAGTCAGTGTGTACCAATATATACCATTATATGCGATTATGTCATTGTCTTCCTGCAGAGCAAACAAAAGGCATTCCAGTTGCATCAAATTCTGAGGGTGATTCTCTAGACCGATGTCAGGCACCCTGCCTGTCTCGCTCCTGTAAGCCTGCTTGGTCCCAAGACTGCAGAGCGAATTTGGTGGAAGTCCAGGACCTAAGTGTTGACACGTGAGCAGTGAGAGTTATGGGGAAATCATGCTCAGCAGCCTCTCTTGGAGTCTTGAAAAGGCCTACGGTCCTAGTAGAGATTTTACAGTGGGCAGTGGCGAATGAGTTCCAATTGTGCTGACATGGAACAGCCCAAAAGAGCTAATTTTGGGACTTTAACACATCTTTCTCCTATTTGCTAGAAAGGGTGCCCAACAGCTCAGATATTCAAGAAATGGACCACATCCAGGTTCCAGCTATCAAAGAAATGTAAATGAGGAGAATAAAACATTCTCTAAAACAATCTGCAACGACTCCTTGAAACAAATAAAAAGTCCAGAACCAGAAAGTAATCCAGGAAGACAACAATTGAACACAAACCAATAACAAAGTCAAGAAAAAAGCCAAAGTCTAAAACCAGGTAAGGAATGCAGAGAGAAAAACAAAACACCAAGAGCATGGCACAACAAACATGTAGATCGGGTACAGACATCTGCTTAGTCTATGGGTCTACTGTTCAGCTGGAGTAGCAAAGGGAGATTGCAGTGCCCTCTGGTGGCGACATGATGGAACCATAACATTTTAGGGCATAATGAACGTCATCTTTGAAAGAATAAACGTCCAACCTGTAGAAGTATCAGGAATATTGGGGAAACATAAAAGTAGAAATAATCTGAACATTTTGGCAAATAGAAAGAATTGTTAGTGCTTTTATTAGTTCACGGTATTTGGTAAGTGACTTGATGTTGAGATAATAGCTGTGATGTTTGGGAAGGCAAGAACATATTGACCTGAATAATAATAATAATAATAATAATAGCTCAGGTGGGTAGCTGCGTCAGCATGCGTAGGCTGCAAAGGAACAAGTAATAGGTTTATTCCATGCTGAAAAAGAAGAAAGAGAACACAACGTTTCGGCTGTGAGGACTTCTTCAGGTGTGACACCTGAAGAAGGCCTCACGGCTGAAACGTTGTGTTCTCTTTCTTCTTTTTCAGCATGGAATAAACCTATTACTTGTTCCTTTGCATAATAATAGCTGACACTTATATAGCGCTTTTCTGCACACTCCACTCAAAGCGCTTTACAGGTAATGGGGACTCCCCTCCACCACCACTAATGTGCAGAATCCACCTGGATGAAGCGATGGCAGTCATAGTGCGCCAGTACACTCAGCTCACATCAGCTATCAGTGAGGAGGAGAGCAGAGTAATGAAGCCAATTCATAGATGGGGATTATTAGGAGGCCATGATTGGTAAGGGCCAATGGAAAATTTGGCCAGAACGTCAGGGTTACACCCTTAGTCTTTTCGAGAAATGCCCTGGGATTTTTAATTACCACAGATAGTCAGGACCTCGGTTTTACGTCTCACCGTCACTATACTGGGGCATTAGGACTCACATGGACTGCAGGGTGAGCACCCCCTGTTGGCCCCACTAACACCTCTTCCAGCAGCAACCTTTCCCCAACCATTTCCCAGGAGGTCTCTCATCCAGGTACTGACCAGGCTCACAACTGTTTAGCTTCAGTGGGTTGCCAGTTGTGAGTAGCAGCATTGTTTAAGTTACAGGCGCCAAAAAGGAAAAACATGAGGAGGAAGATGAGTGTGTGGGGCAGTGTGGATTGTCTCTGTCCTATCCAGATTAGGACTCTGTGATGGTTGTGGTCTTGGTGGAACAAGCACTTTCCTGTACTAGATATCTTACTCACAAAACCAGATGTATCTTTCTGTTTCTTTCTGGTAATGTTGCTCCAGTAATGGAACAATTGTACTAGATATATGATGTAGGATGTAGGAGTTGATAGTGTAACGCTTACGGCCGACAGGCACTGTGTAAGAGCCGGCGTACCAGAGCAGGTGACGTCACTGCCCTTCCCTGTGATAGCAGGACTACAGCTACTGGGCTGTAAAGAGATCTCTCCTTGGCTCACCGGGCTGGGTCCCTGCAGAGTGACGCGGGAGTCCCGGGTTCGAGCCCCGGACGGTGCGGGGCCGACCTAATGCGGCAAGGGCGCCCGCCTGAGCCCCTGTTGCGTTACAATATGTTAGCAGTCAAGAAGAACCTGTTGTGGTAATAGCTCTATACAGACTAGTAATTGGCTGCCAGACCTGGGACATGATAATATACAGGAATTCAGGCAGAGAGTCTTTGTCTATTTTAACAGAGCAGTGGTTTGCTATTGTGAAGACTGAGTCTGTCCAGAGACTATTATATCCATTGACACAGTAAAGCTCTTCGGTATCAGATGAATGTTCGACTAACAACGCTATAAAAACAATGCAGTGTCGACCATGAAAATGTCTGAACAGCCGAAATGTTGTTTTTCTTTCTCTCCCGTTCATTTGCGGGATCAACATGCTGTAAACGAGTCGGTGCTCCGGGATTTCTCTACGTCAGCTTGTTCAATGTGTTTCCCCCCGGTTGCCATGACGACTGGAGTCCAGCAGCCGCGGAGCCAGTGAATCGTGTTTGCAGTGACACCGCGCTCTCGCGTTTGATAAAGTTATTTTAGACACTTCCCACCCTTTTCTGAATACAAATACGCGAACAAATACACAATTAAAATTAGGAAAAGCCACTGACAGGACAATTCGTGATAAGTAAAACATGCTAAAACCGACGCGAGACTCGGGTAAATTACATTCACTCACTAAAACACAGTGAGTTCGGGGTTCCCAGTCCTGGTCCCTGGGTCACCTGGCTCTAGGTGAGCTCTGTCCCAGGCTGATGGTTCAAGCTGTCTGTGCGCCTAGGTGTGTCGCCTGCTGTCACTCAGAGCTGTCTGTCCCGCGTGCACAGGTCTGAAATAACCCTGCCAAGGAGTATTAGTGCTTTATCAACAAACTGTAATAACTTTTATTTTATACAGTATCTTTCCTGGGGCCTCTCATGACATCAGTTTGTATAGAATTTCCCTATGTCGGATTTTTTACCAGTAAAAACAGTATCTGCGACACACACAAGCAAATACGTGTAAAACAAGTCTAACAGGTTACCGAAACCGAAAGTACTTGAGTGTTATGAAACACTGGCGTCCTCACCTGCACAATCACCTTCGCTTTGGTGTTTTAAGGGCTCTTTTTCTTTTTCTTTTTCTTTTTTAAGAGCTCGAATCAAACAGAGCAGGGGCATGATGATGCTGTTCGCGGTTCTGATGGGTTTGGGTCTTCCAGGCTGGGTCGCTGGAGATGAGTCCTGCTGGTGCTTTTCCAGATGCTCGCTGTTTTTTTATGTTTATGTATGGCTAAAGCTATACTTTAATCAATATTTTATTGTCGTCACTTTGTTTGCATCTGTACATTTTGTTTACAGCCTTAAGGGTCATTAATTATGATAATTATGATACGCTTTCCGTGAACAACAACAAAAACATAATTTCCTCTTCACGTCTCAATTCCATAGATTTAATGTACAAACAGGCCTGTTGTCATGACTGAGTGATTTCTAGCAATTTGTGTCTTGCCAGACTCACCTAGCTGGGTAATTTCATAAAGGTCCAAGGAAAGTGTGCTCATATTTGGAGCAAAAGTGTCTACAGCGCTGAATATTGATGGACCTGAAAAGCTGGGAGAGGCAGTGACAAAAAGGCTGTATTTATACACATGAACTGATTTATGTTAAATCAGCTGATTTGGAATGAAAAAAAAATGCAAACAAACCATCTCTCCAGGACCACTGTTAATATAATATAATGTTGAGTGTGTCTGTATTAAACTCTCTTAATGCAGTGTAATGTCCAGTCAGTGTGTATTAACCCCTCTCTCTCGGTGCAGTGTTAATGTACTGGAGTGTACATACTGTGCAGTAAGTATTAACATACCATTTCTTTTTTTTCCAGAGAGACATATTTTGGTAGACTCATATATGGTTGAACTTGGTTCGGTGCAATGGGAAATTCCATGGCTTAGTCACTCTGGATGGGGAGCCCTTGATGGAGTACAGCAGTGTGACACATGAAGTGTGTCGTGTTCAAGCAGGACTGGCTGAAGCAGGTTGCAGTAGATTCTGCAAACCAATGCATTCTGGAGGAGCTTTTCTTCTATGAAATTATGAAAGAGCTAAAAAACATAACTGGTGGTGAAAGGAAAAACCTAATATTTTGTCACAAATATGTAATATTTTGTCCTCACATGTATAGAACTCTTTGTTGACACATAATGTTGATTGCCTGTGAATTGTGTATGTTATTTCTCTGGTGGTCTCTCAGATGTTGAAGAGAGGTAACAGTGCAGCTCATTCTTGTCCGTCTCTCAGGGGTTCATGTCCTGCAGAGGTTTGTGGGCTGCTCAAAGGATGAGAAAGGGAGGGTGGAATCATTCGACTGGATTGGGTACAATGGTCAAGTTCGACAGCTTCAACACCCAGTGGGAGGGTCTCTCTCCCATCCACCAGTCTCTCAAGATGCACATGGACCGCAACACAGACTACAACAGAGAGAACAGAGATGATCTGAAATACATCTGTCCCGAGCTCATGGACAGCTACCTGAAGGTCAGGGGACATCACTCAGGTGAGTGTGTGAAAGGAAATTGTGAAAAAATATGGCCCAGGACTTAAGTGTGCATAAATGTGACAGCAGCCATATCACCCTGCAACTCACAACTAACAACCCACTGAAGCTCAGCAGGCATGTGTAGCGGCAAGGCTTATTAAAATACAGGAATTAAGTGTTGCTGTGCTTTCCCAAATGAGGCCCCATCTCTCTCTTCATCTCTGTGGTGCAGCCACAGAGAAACTATTCATGCAGGCTGATTTAAAGATGTTTCCTTTTGATAAGGGACAGCTCCCAAACGGAGATGCACTTAGCTAAGCCTGGCTATCATGGTCAATGGTCATCCATTGGCGCCTATCTGTCTAGGGAGTGCCAGATGGACATCTGGACTGCATTCCTAGGTGTCAGGAATAAGTGACTCATATCTCACCTTGATCAACCAATCAGGGACTGGTAGGGCTGAGTAACCCACGAGGGTCTCTGATGCCCATGAAACTTTCAGCCAATGAACGAGCTGAAGTTCCTCCAGGTAAAAACAGGCAACAAAGAGAAATTCTAAGGAGAATCTCTAAGGAGAATTCCAGGGGTGCACCATGGCTGCCTTTGCATTGTCCAGGTGGGGGCTACACTTTGGTGGTGGTGGAGGGGAGTCCCCATTACTTGTAAAGTGCTGTGAGTGAAGTGTCCAGAAAAGTGAGACGTAAGCATAATTATAGAGGGAGTGTGCTTTGGGTCTAGAGTTTTGAGGAGCCTCTACCCTCTTGACCCTGTCTGTTTAAAAAATTGTAGTTTCCTCTGTGCAGGAAGAGAACTTCAAGTCCCAAGATACCTTGGGGGGGAAACAGCCTGCTCATTTTTTTCTGAGCTGTGAGGAATTACCCGCCTTCTCTCTGGCTCCGAAGATGTTCAGTGTGTGTCTGTTGTTGTTGGTCAGTAGTCAGTGGCTGTGGGAGCAGTGATGGCCAGTGTGTCTGTTGTTGTTGGTCAGTAGTCAGTGTGTGTGTAAGCAGTGATGGCCAGTGTGTGTCTGTTATTGTTCAGTAGTCGTGGCTGTGGGAGCAGGGATGGTCAGTGTGTCTGTTGTTGTTGGTCAGTAGTCAGTGTCTGTGGGAGCGGTGATGGCCAGTGTGTCTGTTGTTGTTGTTGGTCAGTAGTCAGTGGCTGTGGGAGCAGTGATGGCCAGTGTGTCTGTTGTTGTTGGTCAGTAGTCAGTGGCTGTGGGAGTGGTGATGGTCATTGTGTCTGTTGTTGTTGTTGGTCAGTAGTCAGTGTCTGTGGGAGCAGTGATGGCCAGTGTGTCTGTTGTTGGTGGTGGTCAGTAGTCAGTGGCTGTGGGAGCAGTGATGGTCAGTGTGTCTGTTGTTGTTGGTCAGTAGTCGTGGCTGTGGGAGCAGTGATGGCCAGTGTGTCTGTTGTTGTTGGTCAGTAGTCAGTGGCTGTGGGAGCAGTGATGGTCAGTGTGCCTGTTGTTGTTGGTCAGTAGTCAGTGGCTACTGGCCATCACCAGTGATGGCTACTGGCCATCACTGGCCATCACCAGAGCGGTGATGGCCAGTGTGTCTGTTGTTGTTGTTGGTCAGTAGTCAGTGGCTGTGGGAGCAGTGATGGCCAGTGTGTCTGTTGTTGTTGGTCAGTAGTCAGTGGCTGTGGGAGTGGTGATGGTCATTGTGTCTGTTGTTGTTGTTGGTCAGTAGTCAGTGGCTGTGGGAGCAGTGATGGTCAGTGTGTCTGTTGTTGTTGGTCAGTAGTCAGTGGCTGTGGGAGCGGTGATGGTCAGTGTGTCTGTTGTTGTTGGTCAGTAGTCGTGGCTGTGGGAGCAGTGATGGCCAGTGTGTCTGTTGTTGTTGGTCAGTAGTCGTGGCTGTGGGAGCAGTGATGGTCATTGTGTCTGTTGTTGTTGGTCAGTAGTCAGTGGCTGTGGGAGTGGTGATGGCCATTGTGTCTGTTGTTGTTGGTCAGTAGTCAGTGGCTGTGGGAGCAGTGATGGCCAGTGTGTCTGTTGTTGTTGGTCAGTAGTCAGTGGCTGTGGGAGTGGTGATGGTCATTGTGTCTGTTGTTGTTGTTGGTCAGTAGTCAGTGGCTGTGGGAGCAGTGATGGTCAGTGTGTCTGTTGTTGTTGGTCAGTAGTCAGTGGCTGTGGGAGCAGTGATGGCCAGTGTGTCTGTTGTTGGTGGTGGTCAGTAGTCAGTGGCTGTGGGAGCAGTGATGGTCAGTGTGTCTGTTGTTGTTGGTCAGTAGTCGTGGCTGTGGGAGCAGTGATGGCCAGTGTGTCTGTTGTTGTTGGTCAGTAGTCAGTGGCTGTGGGAGCAGTGATGGTCAGTGTGCCTGTTGTTGTTGGTCAGTAGTCAGTGGCTACTGGCCATCACCAGTGATGGCTACTGGCCATCACTGGCCATCACCAGAGCGGTGATGGCCAGTGTGTCTGTTGTTGTTGTTGGTCAGTAGTCAGTGGCTGTGGGAGCAGTGATGGCCAGTGTGTCTGTTGTTGTTGGTCAGTAGTCAGTGGCTGTGGGAGTGGTGATGGTCATTGTGTCTGTTGTTGTTGTTGGTCAGTAGTCAGTGGCTGTGGGAGCAGTGATGGTCAGTGTGTCTGTTGTTGTTGGTCAGTAGTCAGTGGCTGTGGGAGCGGTGATGGTCAGTGTGTCTGTTGTTGTTGGTCAGTAGTTGGGCTGTGGGAGCAGTGATGGCCAGTGTGTCTGTTGTTGTTGGTCAGTAGTCGTGGCTGTGGGAGCAGTGATGGTCATTGTGTCTGTTGTTGTTGGTCAGTAGTCAGTGGCTGTGGGAGTGGTGATGGCCATTGTGTCTGTTGTTGTTGGTCAGTAGTCAGTGGCTGTGGGAGCAGTGATGGCCAGTGTGTCTGTTGTTGTTGGTCAGTAGTCAGTGGCTGTGGGAGTGGTGATGGTCATTGTGTCTGTTGTTGTTGTTGGTCAGTAGTCAGTGGCTGTGGGAGCAGTGATGGTCAGTGTGTCTGTTGTTGTTGGTCAGTAGTCAGTGGCTGTGGGAGCGGTGATGGTCAGTGTGTCTGTTGTTGTTGGTCAGTAGTCGTGGCTGTGGGAGCAGTGATGGCCAGTGTGTCTGTTGTTGTTGGTCAGTAGTCGTGGCTGTGGGAGCAGTGATGGTCATTGTGTCTGTTGTTGTTGGTCAGTAGTCAGTGGCTGTGGGAGTGGTGATGGCCATTGTGTCTGTTGTTGTTGGTCAGTAGTCAGTGGCTGTGGGAGCAGTGATGGCCAGTGTGTCTGTTGTTGTTGGTCAGTAGTCGTGGCTGTGGGAGCAGTGATGGTCATTGTGTCTGTTGTTGTTGGTCAGTAGTCAGTGGCTGTGGGAGTGGTGATGGTCAGTGTGTCTGTTGTTGTTGTTTGTCAGTAGTCAGTGGCTGTGGGATCGGTGATGGCCAGTGTGTCTGTTGTTGTTGGTCAGTAGTCAGTGTCTGTGGGAGCGGTGATGGCCAGTGTGTCTGTTGTTGTTGTTGGTCAGTAGTCAGTGGCTGTGGGAGCAGTGATGGCCAGTGTGTCTGTTGTTGTTGGTCAGTAGTCAGTGGCTGTGGGAGTGGTGATGGTCATTGTGTCTGTTGTTGTTGTTGGTCAGTAGTCAGTGTCTGTGGGAGCAGTGATGGCCAGTGTGTCTGTTGTTGGTGGTGGTCAGTAGTCAGTGGCTGTGGGAGCAGTGATGGTCAGTGTGTCTGTTGTTGTTGGTCAGTAGTCGTGGCTGTGGGAGCAGTGATGGCCAGTGTGTCTGTTGTTGTTGGTCAGTAGTCAGTGGCTGTGGGAGCAGTGATGGTCAGTGTGCCTGTTGTTGTTGGTCAGTAGTCAGTGGCTACTGGCCATCACCAGTGATGGCTACTGGCCATCACTGGCCATCACCAGAGCGGTGATGGCCAGTGTGTCTGTTGTTGTTGTTGGTCAGTAGTCAGTGGCTGTGGGAGCAGTGATGGCCAGTGTGTCTGTTGTTGTTGGTCAGTAGTCAGTGGCTGTGGGAGTGGTGATGGTCATTGTGTCTGTTGTTGTTGTTGGTCAGTAGTCAGTGGCTGTGGGAGCAGTGATGGTCAGTGTGTCTGTTGTTGTTGGTCAGTAGTCAGTGGCTGTGGGAGCGGTGATGGTCAGTGTGTCTGTTGTTGTTGGTCAGTAGTCGTGGCTGTGGGAGCAGTGATGGCCAGTGTGTCTGTTGTTGTTGGTCAGTAGTCGTGGCTGTGGGAGCAGTGATGGTCATTGTGTCTGTTGTTGTTGGTCAGTAGTCAGTGGCTGTGGGAGTGGTGATGGCCATTGTGTCTGTTGTTGTTGGTCAGTAGTCAGTGGCTGTGGGAGCAGTGATGGCCAGTGTGTCTGTTGTTGTTGGTCAGTAGTCAGTGGCTGTGGGAGTGGTGATGGTCATTGTGTCTGTTGTTGTTGTTGGTCAGTAGTCAGTGGCTGTGGGAGCAGTGATGGTCAGTGTGTCTGTTGTTGTTGGTCAGTAGTCAGTGGCTGTGGGAGCGGTGATGGTCAGTGTGTCTGTTGTTGTTGGTCAGTAGTCGTGGCTGTGGGAGCAGTGATGGCCAGTGTGTCTGTTGTTGTTGGTCAGTAGTCGTGGCTGTGGGAGCAGTGATGGTCATTGTGTCTGTTGTTGTTGGTCAGTAGTCAGTGGCTGTGGGAGTGGTGATGGCCATTGTGTCTGTTGTTGTTGGTCAGTAGTCAGTGGCTGTGGGAGCAGTGATGGCCAGTGTGTCTGTTGTTGTTGGTCAGTAGTCGTGGCTGTGGGAGCAGTGATGGTCATTGTGTCTGTTGTTGTTGGTCAGTAGTCAGTGGCTGTGGGAGTGGTGATGGTCAGTGTGTCTGTTGTTGTTGTTTGTCAGTAGTCAGTGGCTGTGGGATCGGTGATGGCCAGTGTGTCTGTTGTTGGTGGTGGTCTGTAGTCAGTGTCTGTGGGAGTGGTGATGGTCAGTGTGTCTGGTGTTGTTGTTGGTCAGGAGTCGTTGGGTGTGGGATCAGTGATGACCGGTGTGTCTGTTGTTATTGTTGTTGGCAGTAGTCAGGAGTCGGTGACCGTGGAATTGGTGATGGCCAGTGTGTCTGTTGTTGGTCTATCAGGTGTTTCTTCACAAATCAGTTTGGAGGGGATTACCAGTTCCAGTGTGACAAATAGAGGAGCTTGCGATCAGGCTGAAGAATTTGACCCCATGCTGCCCCCTAAAAGCCAGAAGCTAAACAGTGATGCTGAGACAAAACAAATAATGCTGGAACATAATTTGTGACCCCTAGTTCACACAATATATTGTCATAGGTGTTTTATACACACTGACCTACACAGTTTCACCAGTGTCTTGACTGCAGCATCAAGAAGCAGTGAAACACAATGCTTAAACAAACACTCAGCTCCTCCAGCACTGAGAGAAATGTGTGCCAGAGCAGAGAATCAGGTTTAAAGTTAGCTGTGCCGAGACATTTTCACCAGTAATCTTTCATGCCCTTCTTCACTTATTCTGCTTGTTCTTTAATGTTTGTTTTTTTAGGCCTGTGATTGTATCTAGGTTTCTGGGTTGTATTGTATCTGGGTGACTGTCTCAATGAGATATGAAACTGGCATAGTTGCTTCAGGCTAATTATCCTGATGTATCTGAGACACTGCGCTGTTCAGGGCTCCTCCTCTTGGAGGCACTGTTGTGACAGGAAGCGGTCAATAATCTGGGAACGGAGACAAGACAGGACTAAGGGAACAACCTCCCCGTCTTCCCTGCACCCCAAGAGGAGGACATGAGGAGATCAGAGAATCAGAGGATTTACAAACCAGCCAACAGCTGATGATACTGGAATCCAGCTACAGTGAGACTTGAGCACTGGGGCTTGGTCATTGTTGCACTACTGAAATTTGAATTTAAAATCAAAATATTAAATTTCCTCTTTTCTTTCTGGGTATTATTTAGCATACGTACTGTATTTGACCATGTTTGAAGATGATTTGCGATAAGTTGACAATGGTATAGTGAGTGGAACATTGGAAAAACATGTTTGCACCTGAATATGCTTTTCATTTTATATTAATTAAATCCATATTGTAGCACATTAAAATGCACCAAGAAGAGAATCAGAGAACTAATTGCATGTTTCTCAGCTCTCAAAAACCTTTCTAGTCTGTCTGTTTGAGAATTTTGCAGGACTATGTTTCGAAACTTTTATTGTAATATTTATTTCTAACCAAGGTCTTCAATAAAATAAATCAGACTTTAATATTTGAGGCTTGCAAGCAATGCTGCATGTTAGTGACTGAGTATTGGTTTACTAGATGCTTCCCTACAGGCCTGCATGTTGCACTATGAACCTCAGGGGTGAAGACTTGATTTAAACTATTTTCTGTCAAAAAGGAGCAGTTTGAAGTGAAAGGTGAACAGGGTGCACAGTGTTTTGGTTGAGATGACAGGTTGGTGATGGGAGAGAGGTGGGGGTGGGGCTGGACAGGAGATGTCAGAATGGCGGGAAGTTTGGGTGAGGCTGTGCAAGTACTGAGTGCCCTGTAAACAGATATCTGAGATAGCTACAGCATGCAACTGGGAGAGAGTCACTGTGCCAGGGCTCTGGGCTTTAACACAGGTCTCAATCACAGAAGAGAGGTAGTACATTTTACCAGGTGAGAGAGTCATTGTCTCAAGGTGAAACTGTCTTCGAGGGATGTTGCATCCAAAATACAATGGAAACCATCACATTTAAGCTTTTTTGGGGGGATCGAGAAGACGATCATGGTGAGACTCAAAACATACCTGTATTTTCTTCTTTTGAGAATGAGTGGATTATTGAGGCTCAAATATTGGTTCAAAATAAAAAATCCATTCCTGTCATTGTTTATCCTTTGATAGATTCTTCAAATCCTTCCTCTGAACGTTGATATTTAGTGATAATATAAAAATTGTGGTTTTCTCTTATTCGCTAATTTTATTAAAATAACAGGCTCTTTTACAATTGTATTGGATGTTTGGAACAGTCCCTCGTGCATCCACAGCTAAAAAATATATATTTTTTTAAATTACAAAATATTGAATGGCATTTGTCTTTAGATTCACATTAAAATTAAGATAAATATGCCAAAAGATTATAATAGAACTCTACAGTCCTAACCTAATGACGCCGGCGAGCTGTCATTTTTACTTGTCAAGTTCTCTAACAAATCTGTACTGTATTTTTAAAATATTTTAGCTGAGGAGACAAGAGGAGTATAAATGAATTCTTCTGCCACCCACTCAATAAATATTTGCATTAAACTAAATCAAGACGTATGTTGTCCATGACTATAAATTCTGTACAACAAGACAGAAAGAAAGGCACCACTGGGATTTGAGTGTAGGATCTGGGATGTTTACTAGACAGGTGCTTTATCAGCTAGGCAACAGAGTGCTCCCCTTTTACAGCCACTTGTACACACCGCTCTGAGACACCCAAGTTCGGTGTGCGCTGAGCCTGCTCGCTGAGCAAGCTGTCTCCTTTACAAGCAATAGTAGCACTGAAACTGAGAGAAAGGATGAGAAAATGCTATTATCTGGCACTTTTCATGTTAAAGGAGCTCAATGTGCTTTCTGTGTACAACAGGATGTCCTGTACACCCGCCACTGAAGCACAGCACAGGCTTGGTAGCTTGACAGCTCCCAAGAAAAATTTTGAAATTGCAATTGGAAGAGGAAAATGACCCTCACCTACAGGGAAAGATGGTCATCTAGAGCATGACACCTCATGCCTGGAGGTGCTAGTTTTCTTGACGAAGTGGCCAAGTAGTTAAGGCGATGGACTACTAATTCATTATGCACTGCACCTGTGAGTTCAAACCTCATCATTACCAAGCTCACAGATGTGCCTTGTTTTAATAAAAAAGCTGGGTATGCTTTCATTTCCTTTTTTGCTCTTGTAGTACATCAGCAGTATATCTGGACTGAACATGCTATAGCAGGCTTACAGCAGGAACTTGTGAGCCACAAGCAATGACAGTATCAGTATCATATCTGGCTGCAGTATATTGGTTGAAGAGAAGCAGTAACGATTCTGTGGAAACAGGTGAGCTTGCTTTAATACAGCTCTTTGAGCAGAATGTGTCACAACAAACTGACCTAAACTCAACAATTTCATTAGCTAAAGACATAAGTGATGTTGCTCCAGCTGAGACTCGAACTCATAACCTCGGTATGACTCCGCTGTGCACTGATGACCAATTGCACCCCTGGAGCTGCGTAAGTTTCTCTCTCTACACAGACTGACGCTGCACAAACACAGGGTGAAACACAGGGTTTTGACTGTGGATCCATCTCCACGTGGGGGAAGGAGACAGTAAAATAGCAAGGAACATACAAAAGAAGGAACCGAAAGAATTGTGCTCGCTGCAAATTAAAAAGGAAAGAGGTGGTCAGACATGTAAAACAGCTCGGCGGATAATTTGTAGCAACATTTTTTGAGTCAATCAGCATACAGATTTCTCTTCGTGTGCCTTAAGATGTGCAATTTGTGCAGTCGTTGTATGACATTGGTTTCTTCAAAAGTCCAGTCAATTGGCAGTAGAGAGCTAGGCGACGCACGCCTTCGTGAAGACTCTCTGTAAGGCAATTACACATTTTATTTTCAAGTCGCCTCCTTCACATGCAATAGCAGCACCGACACTAAGAGAAAGGACGAGAAATGGCTTTTATCAAGCGATTACAGCCTTTGTTTGAAGGAGGGTATTTGTGTGCTGAACTGGCTCCTGGAGAAGTGCAGAACAGTAGGATACAAGGTTTATCAAAACTGACAGCAGCCCCAGACAATAAACCTTCACACACGCATGACAAAATGCGTGTACGTTTGGGCTGCTTGCCTTAATGGTATAGTGGCCAGTACTTTGTATTGAGACTCCTGCTTTGAAACTGGGTTACAGCAACCCAAGACAAGAGAGCTGCCTTCATCTATGATATTTGAGTGAAGGGGAAAACGGTCATAGAGCTGATGCACATAACCAATCCGAACAAACACTGCTTTACAAAGGAGCACTGCCTGAGCTTATTGTTGGCAAACTGAAGACCAGATCCACCTCTTCAGTGACGAAAAGTAGAGGACAGGAGCCGCAGTGTTTAATATAAATAAAAGATTTCAGTTTTCTCTGGAGCACCTAGCATGAAACTCTGAATCTCAGGGTTGTGAATTCAAGCGCCAGACTGGCAAGAAATTCCATAGTTAATGATAAGATTTACTTGTATTCTAATAAAAAGACATATTATGAAACTTTTCCCGATACCAGTTTCACAGTGACTTTGTTGGTGTTCTTTATGGAAATAAGATTTTGTATGTGATCAATAACCGCACCAGAAAAAATATTGGCCTGTCACTAAGGAAATTCATTAAGTAAAGCAGAGACATAATCAGAAAATCGACATAATTGTAATGTTAATCACTTTGCATATTCTTTTGCGTTTTTTTATATAACGAAAGTAGTTCAAGATGTTCTAGTCCCTGTACTCCTCATAGATAATCTAAACGAAATCACAGTACAGTACAGGACACGCAGTGAGAAGCTCACGCAGTGAAAATACTCTTGAACACGACAAGAGTAAAGGTACACTGCACATCTGCGGACATCACGTCCAAGTTTAGTGAGAACTACCTCAGAGATTGTAAGCTAGGTAGTTTCAGATAGTTTTTTTAATGAAAGGTTTAAGTAAACCTGAAAACCTTTTCAAGAGACATTTCAGAATCCCAGTCAATTCCAGTACGATTGCTGGATCCTTCGAATTCGGCTGAACTATAGCACAGATCTGCAGTCCACAGTTAGAATACTGTGGGTGTGTTGTATAAGACATACTGCCCAAAACAGTTCTTAAACAGGAGACACATTCTGATTTCAGAATGTGATATACATAAAGTGAAATGGTCTGGGAAGAGTCTTTTGTTTGAACAGTTCAAAATAGATGTAAAGGTGTATTTACAGACTACTTTGAAATGTCTTTAATATGCCTTGTTCAATCTTTTTTTTAATAAGGTATAATTTATTATAGTATGTATCCCTGACAATGTTATTGATACTTTATATGTGTTCTTGTTTGTATTGTATCTAATTTTTGTTGTTCAAATAAAAAGTAAAAAAACAACTTTCCGGATGCGTCCTGCTGTAAAAATAAAATGACTTCAAGGGCGCTGTATGAAGAGATCTGAAGACTGCTCAACAGAGGAACTATATCCAGAGGTGCCAGAGAAGTCGAGAGGGGAGAGGGGAGAGGGAGAAGCATCTCAGAAAATGGAGGTGCAGTCGCTTCCAGGCGTCATAAAACCACTAGGATGGACAACAAGAGCTGAAGCCACCCAGCATTCTCCGAGCAAGTAATGTGAAGAACAGACACAGGGTATAGGGTAGTGTGACCGAGGGTCTAAGGCGCTGGATTAAGGCTCCAGTCTCTTCAGGGGTTGGAATCCCACGGCTGCCAGTTGTTTCAGGAACTGAACCACGATCACTTGCTTGGGAGGCAGCTATGCTCACCATTATTTTACCAACGCGCATGCAAGATATGTGCAAATTTTCACTCAAAAGTTATGTAGACAAAAGTGTTCAATAAAAGCAATTTTTGTTCACTCAAAGCCCCACTAATTACTTTGTCGTGATGATGTTTGAATTAATATTTCCCGTGATAAGGTGTCATTGTGTCTCAAAGTTTAAGAGTCAGCTCCCTTTTTTACTATTGGCTGGTATAGGAAAAACTCAATCTTTGTTTTCACAGCTCCATTATAAATTATTTGTCGACGTTCTAACACCTGTGTGCGTTTACAAGGCATTTCTCAAAAGGACATATTAAATAAGAACACAATCCTTCCTGTTACCATTTCTGTGGTCGGGGCTGTTGTTTCGCCCTTTATAATTCTCGTACAATATTCACAGGCAGGGCTTTATCACTAGAGTTCTACAGAACAAGTGTGCATTGGCCCATGAAAATCATCAGCAGTGATGGTTTTCTATGCGTGGTTTAAGCGAGAGCGCTTAAAAGATGTAAAAAGCTTTCAAAGAAGACAGAATTGAACGACAGTCTAGTAAGAAGGTAGAGAAACAACACATCCCCATCGGCGAATCAACCCGTCTCCTGTGTGACTGGATATAGAAATAGCTGATTCATTTGTGCCAAGTAACTGGAAACTTTAATGTGATATTTTTTCCTTCCATTTCTCTTCATTCCTATGAATTTACTCTGTAGTAAAGGAAACGCATAAGTGGCAGACTGCAGGCATTTTTCATTTATGTTGGATTGCTTGTGTGCAGGGAGCTTCAGCGTTTCCTAGGTAATCTCCACAGACACACTGCTGTGTACAAGTAATTTTCTTATTACTTTAGGTTTTTAAAAACCGCACACACCAGGAGCTACTGAAACTGGTAAGGCTCATATAATGTGCAATGCAATAGCAACGTTTAGGGGGGAGAAATATGCCTTGCTATGAATCCTAACACTTTACAGGAGGTATTTTAATCATTATCGGCTCAGATATAGCTGTCAATAAATACATCATGCATTTCAACTCCATCAATATCAGCAGTGCTAAATGTAGATCCTGGTAATACTTCATGAGTTCTTACATCCACATTACAGTATTAAACAAAATGTCGGAAGAATCAATTGCATGCTGCTGATAAAATCTCTCTTCGATGGAAGTTATAGCGTAGAGATGCAAGGAGTCACAGCAGAGTGAGTTGTACTATAGTTTAGACTTGAAATAATGTATTGCACATACAAGTATACAATGCAACTGTATTGTTTGTACTCAGTTCAACTTTAAGCAAAATGATACTGCACGTGAACTCTCTCTAGGTTCCTGACACATACACGCTTTTATAACTTTCCCTATTAGGTTCTCCTGTAAAATAGTAAAGATTTCATCTAAGTGTATTCTTATGTTGTGTTAGACCATTGCAAAAGTCTCATTTCATTGTTTTGGTTCTTCTTTGTCTAGGCTTCTCCTAGTTTGATTAAGGGTTTAAGTTGCTGCAATTTTAACTCTGGGAGCTTCACTTTCATGTTGCTCTTTATAAACTCACCTGTCTCTTCACTTTACAATATAAAGTTGTTGTATAATTTCTATTCCAAATGTCAGAAAAGTTTTATTTTTTCACTATCCCATGCATTGTTTGCATATTATTTTGTTTTTGCAGTTTTTTCAACATAATACGTAGTTTTTAACTTTACATAATCACGTACTCAGAAATATTAAATATATAGTATTCTAATAGTTCATCAACTAATGATTTTCTCGTTTTTTCCTTTTGAGTGATACATTTCCTTTTCCTTAATTTTATATTCTAGATATATGTGATATACATTCCCCCAACTACCAATATAGTAGTATTTTCTTAGGGTTATCATAAAGCTGCTCTTATTATCACTTGTAATGATATATTTACACTGATTCCTTCCTCTCAGCGAGAATATGATGATAAAAGTGGTTGGCTTTTATAATTTTTATATATACAGATACAGCCATTGAAAATGCACAGTACAACCCCGTACTGTGGAAATTTTCTACAGTTCTCCGAGTTGTACCGCAGTAAGTGATTGGCTGGCCAAAATGACTGACAGGCAGCACTCATGATGAACTGGTTGTTAGTGAAACGATTGCTTCATTTGATCTCTTTACTGTGCATGTTTAAATCAGCTTAATATTGAATATTAATATGGACATTTTACAACTAAAGGGAAATTTTAGTAGCGGAGCATAAAAAGAAGAGGAGTATAATACGTCTGAAGGTCATAAATGATATTAATTTAGGAACATAAATATATTATGTAAAATGTATATGTCTGGTTTTGGTAATTTAAATAAAAAATACACACCAGTATTCCACTTTCTTCATAAACATTTTAAGCATCAGTCTTTCATTCGGTTACATACTGTGGTTATTTTGGAAAAGGTTTTACGTACTTCTGACTGTATTAAGTTTATATACAGAACTTCATAAAAAGTATGTAAAAGTATATACTAAGTAAAAGTAAAAGTATTAACTTCATTAATATTTATTCATATTTAATTGGGCTCGATATCACAGTAAAAAAACGCATACTTTTTATAATTTGATTAATACTGAATATAATATGGAACCGTGTATCTAAATAAATGAATAACGATATAATTATATTCATATAGCTCAAAATATTACAGTAGTAGGCTTTCTTTGTAAACATCTGCATCAATTTGACTCATTCACCCGCGATTACTTGGAAACTTTTGGCCTGCCCTGTTCAGTTATAACTTGAACTGTCAAGCAGTGTCTTGGTATAATGGCTTAAGCATCTGACTTGTATGCTGTAAGTTGGGGGATTGAACCCAGCTCTTGCCATGAGTTTTCTTTTAACAGATAAACATTTCTTTGAAAAACTAAAATAGTAAATATTATTGACAATATATTGAATTTGATGGTATTTCTAAATATCACAACACATTCAAAATTAACTGAGTTAAGTGATTAACCTTTTCTATGAATACTTGTGCTCGTTATCGCAGTAAAAAACCTCATACTTTTTAGAATCCGCTAAATAGGAAATATAAGATGGAATCGCTTATCTAAAGAAATTAATAATGATATTAATTTACTGTACTCCACATTCTTGGCAAACATGGTTTATTTTTAATTTGACACAAACGCGCATGATTACTTTCAAAACACTTTAAAACTGTTCGTGTCAGCTGTGTTTTCGAGGAGCCCTTGACAATCCAAGTTCAATACCTGCTTACGGCACAAGTTTTTCTTCTAACAAATACTTAAAAAAAATAAAATAGTAAGTATAATGTACACTATATTAACATGTTTATATATATATATATTTATCATAACATATTCAATGTTAATTTATATTAATAATGAAATGAAAACATGAATTATCAAACGGGAATACTGTCAACTGTTCAACCGATTTGATTCAAAACACTTTATTCAGTTGGGCAGTTTAACAGACGCCTCAAGCCTTAAAACGAAGTTGTATGTATTGTAATTAGAATCGAGAATAACAAATTAAAAATGCCACTGAAACTATAATAATGTGTCTGGTCATTATTTTCTCAATTCAGGTGTAAACCTGAAAAAGACACATCATGTTCACAATAAGCTATAGTGGACTATAGTAGTAGTAGTAGACTATAATAATAAAGGACTATCTTTATGCATTCAGCTCTGATCGCGCCTAAGTGTGCCTAGGTACATTACTGTCAAGATCGCAAACCCCTCCTCTTAAGGGTGCTCCAGCCCTTATTCCCCAAACCTGTCCCTTGTTCCAGCCCCTTTTCAGTTCCCCCTTATAAGCCAGACGGAGACGCCAATCTGGGCTCTGCATTGGTTCCTGTATCATGCGAGCCCGGGTCCTGGATGTGTCTGGCTCCGTCATGGTTTTAATTTTCTGTTCCTGTTCCCCTTGCCGGCCCCGACCCGGTTCTGGTTTTTAATCTCCTGTCTTGGATGGATCTCCTGGCCATGGACTTTTGCCTTGTTTTTGGACTTCTCTTTGGACTCGTCCCCGGATTGTTTGCCTCGCTACACCTTCCCCGACCACCAGCACTCCATGGACACGCCCCCCTGTTTTTATTCCCGTATCCTGCATGACTTTTTCCCTGTGTTTCCTCACTCAACCCCGGATTGTGTCGTCCGCATAGGGTCCGGAAAGAAAGCTTTTGTGACAATTACAGTGCTCATTACCACTACAGCGACAATAGAAGTTTTTTTTTAAAGAAACAAATGTCAAAATGTTTCCAAAACGTCCACTTGTGATACTTTAGCTGCTTAGTTACACGATCCCATTTTAATATAACTATCAGGTGATGTTAAATCACTACAACATGTATTTTTTTACAATAACAGCAAATGGTGTTTTTACTACGTATTCTTAGAAAAGGATAAAACGTTATAACTTTTTATGAATTACAGAATATAAGCTTAATAATGTTAGAACAAGCATGTTAAAACCAGAACCCATGTTAGTTACCAAGTTAAAGACTTTGATGCATAAAATATTTATGCATAATTAAAATATTTATGATGAAGGTGGAAGGTTGTGTACTTTTGTCCACAAGAGCAATCTTTCTTTTATAAAATATACCTACTTTTTAATGTTTAATGATTGACATTCTGTAATACACAGTTTCAAATTATTAAAAATCTAAAGAGTATGCAATTTAAATTCTTAATTGTAAAAAGACTGTCCCTCAGCAGTGACTGGGATTCGAAACCAGGCGTTTTCTGGTGACAGCCCAAATGCTGTATATGAGATGTTAAGCTTTATTAGCTCCACCTGGTGATTTTACAAGGTGCTTCCAGATACTATTATCATATTTCAATTCAAATGTGGTATGATTCGCCATGCCCACCGCGTTTTACCACCACGTACTCCACACATTTTGAATGGCTGGATCTGTAGGTGCCATTGCTCCAGGTGAGGCGTGAACACACAACATCGCCATGACTCTGCTGTGCACGCTGACTGATTGTGCCACTGGGGCTTCGCAAGTTGCAAGTCAGTCCAAAGACTTTGAACAAACAAATGGTGAAACAGGGTTTCGTCTGTGGATCCATGTCCACATGGGGGAAGGGGACAGTGAAACAGTAAAGAAAATACAAGAGAAGAAACTGAAAGAATTATAATCACTGCAAAATAGGAAGAGGTGGTTGAACATGTTAAACAGTTTGGCGGTTAATTTGTGACATTTTTGGTGACAATCAGCACACGGATTTCTCTTCATTTTCCTTAAGATGTGCAGTATATATTTTCATTGTAGATTGGTTACTTCAAAAGTCCAGTAAAGTGACAGTGGAGAGCTATCCAATACACATCTTAAAGAAGACTCCCTGTAAGTCGATTAAACGTTTCATTTTCAAGTCAAATCCTTTACATGAAATAGACACCAACAATAGAAGGGGATGAGAAATGTCTTTTATCAAAATAAACCTGCTATTCACAGACCTCGGCCACAACATCTCCCAGGTACTTCTGCAGGATAAGGTCAAGCTCGGCTGCAGCCTGGCGGAATCACTTGTCCACCTCAGATAAGTCACACCTGGCCATTGTATTTTCGAAGTAGGATTTCAGCGCCTCTTTCACCTCCTCATAGTTGTCCTGCTTCATGATTCCTGTGCCCTGGGAGAACAAGAAAGGTGAATATTCATCATCATATCTCAACGATTCTCCAAATTGCCTGACTGCAGACACCACCATGACGAGGAGCTGGAGTGACATAACATCATCAGTAGGCAGTGAGTCAAGAGAGGGGGAGTCATCCCACTGTTATCCTTATCCATGATCAAGAGTCTCACCCCCTGCTTTACGCTGTCCCTAGTGGTGATCTGTAGACAGTGTGTCTTCCACCTCACCCACCTCCTGAGGCGGAGGTGGGTCTGAATAAACAGAGGGCTGGAGGCCCAGCCCCGGCTCCTGTCTCTCTCCCCTTTGGGACGGGAGATTTTCTCAGAACCATGTTGAGGTGAAATGGGAGTGGGAGTGGGATGACGCAGGTGTCTTGGAGAGGTGAGTTACCCCAGCCCCTGCATACCTCAGTGTGATTCAAGCAAGGGGGAGGGGTTTAAGGGACTTACCAATCCCGCGTATGCACCCTCTGATTCAAAGTCAGGCAGGACTTCATTGTACAGCGCCAGGCAGTCCAGCTGGATAGATGATATCATGTTCTGAGCCCAGGTCCGCACCCGTATCTCCTCCTCCTGGAGCAGCCCCTCCAGCTCGACCTGCAGGCCCTCCCTGAGCCGCCACAGGGCCGCTGGGGTCAGGCCCGGGTGAGCGGGTGTACCAGGGGGTGGGTGAGGGGGTGTGTGAGGGGACGAGCAATGGGGTATGTGGGCTGCCAAGGAGGAGGTCCATGCCCTGTCCTTCTGCAGATCCCTCTCCGGGCCCTTAGGGTAGTTCCACAGCTGGGTCTCGGTCTCCTGCCTGGTGATTGGCTGGCTGGCCTGAGGGGAGAGGGGCACAGAGAGGGCATGAGGAGGACAGAGAGAAACCTGAGAGGGTCTTCTCCAGGAGGACCAAGCCCTGCCCCTGGTCTCCCAGCAATCACAGTCACCATCATTGCAGCTGAAACCAAACTTTCGACAGACGTCACAGACATATCAGGCTCAGAGACTTGCAGCTCTCGGCTGCCTGGGGTGAGACGCAGGGGGAGTCTGCTCCCTCTTCCTCTGACAGTCCCATCAGATGACAGCGGCAGACCTGATCCAACCCCACCTTCCCTTTCACACACAGCCACACACAGGCATGACTGTGTCACCATCATCAACACCTCCACCATTATAATCTCCACTATCTTCGTCACCATCATCTTCATCACATTTCTAATAAATGATCTCCACCATCTTCATCACCATATCCTTCTTCATCATGACAATCATCATGTCCACCATCATCATCATCACCACCTTTCCATCAACATCATCATCATAACCACCTTCATTATCTACACTACCATCTGCATCACCATCATCATCCTGAGCAGAACACATTGGTTGTCTTACACTGGAAGAGTCTTTGCTCAGAGCCTCAGTATCGATTGCCCCTCTCCGGCCTTTCAGGGTCACGTCCACCTCTGTCAAGACCTGTCAGCAAGTTGACTGCTTTAGTCTCACCAGCAGAAGCTAACCAAGTTTGTGTCTCAGTACAGGTTTATTCTTAGTCTGACAGTATTAATACAGTATTCTTTACATAGAGGAGGGTGGGGGTGTGGAACAAGCTGTCTAGCCATGTTGTTGAAGCCGATACCCTGGCTTATCTTAAGAGAGAGCTGGATGAGACCCTACAGTCAGGACAGGAGGCACTACTGTACGTAAAGGGTGGTGGGTGTGTGGAACAAGCTATCCAACCATGTTGTTGAAGCCAATACTCACGTTCCTGTGAGATCTGCCCCAGGTCTCGGTGTGACACCCTTCTCTCTGTTCGGCCATTCCTCTCTCGACTTGAGCGAGTTTCTCCCGGCAGTGCTAGGGGGGGGAGAGAACAGAGTTACCAGCCAGTCACACAAACACACATCATCATCATGGGCCAAGATGACCCTACATGACAGTGGCCTGTCGTCCTCGATCCAGAAGCAGTGTCCAGCCCTCAGCTATCCAGCTTCATGATCCCCAACATCCCTGTCAAGACCTGTTGAGGGGCCAGTTCTGCTAGACCAGGGGTCTCAAGCCCAATCACAATCCCTGGAGAGCCAGGTGCATCTCCAGGTTTTCTTTCCAAATGGGGCTAGCCAATTAAACAATTAATCTAATTATTTTCATAAGAAGATGTGGAAATAATGTGTTTAATAATATATTGTGATGTCTCTCACTGTTGAAGACTTAAAATATTCAAGGCACAGTTGGATATTTAAGGTCTGGATACAGGTACAGTATTAGAATATTTTTTGTTTAATTAAAAAATTAGATCAACTTTGTAACCAAGACCTCTGGGCAGGAAACCAGATGATGCACCAGACCCTCTAGGAATGGAGTTTGAGACATGCTCACCCTCTCTCACACACAACCTCACACACACTCACCCTCTCACTACTACTACTACTACTACTACTACTACTACTACTAATAATAATGCAGACTCGCTGTTCTTGGGTTCTTGGGTCTGGCTCCACAACCTGTGTTGGCTGAGTTTCCTGTTACCTCCTTCCTGATCTGGGGATGTCAGACACAGTTCTGTTACAGACACGGGCTGGACTAGACTCACAAGCACACACACCCACAGACACACACTCCCACACACTAACACACACGCAGATGCACACACTGTCAGGTAGAGTCTTTCTCCTCCTCAAGAGAAGACAACAGAGCCCTGTTACTGCGATGAGCTTTAATTTCAGGAGGAGGAAGAAGAGGAAGAATCACAATATGAAGAAGACCAGCAGTGGACTCACAGCTCTCTGGGTCTGGGGCCTGACTCTCAAACTTGTCTCCAGTCTCTGGTGGGTTTGGACATCTTCTCTGTTCACCCCTGTTGACATCTGTGGACAGGACAGTTCAGTTAGACAAACAAGTTCGACCAGACTTCACTCTCATAGTCAATCAATCAATCAATCAATTTTTTTCTTATATTTTGCCTTTTAATCCAGAACATCAAAGCACTTTACAAAACATACCTGGAAAATAGAGTATAAATGTGTAATACTGTAGTTCCTGGAGTAAGTGCTTGGATAATCCAACTACCACTGTTGTTACTCCTGCTGCTACTACTATGACCATGACTACAAATTCTAATACTAATTCTGATATTAATACTACTACTGCTGTCATTACTAGTAATAGTGATAAAAACAGAGCACTCACAGCTCTCTGGACATTGGTCTGGAATCTAGAAAGTGGTTCCATTCTCAGGTGACTCTGGACCTCAACACCTGTTGATGGGTCACTTCTGTCAGACACACGAGTGGAGCCCAAGCCCACCTACACACACACTCACACACACTGACAGATATACACCCACACAATCACACACATTATCACACACTGCATGACACCCACCCACACATATTCACACACAGACATTACACACACTCACAGACACACATTCACACACTGACAGACACAACACACACTCACAGACACGACATACATTTATACACACAATCAGACACTCACACACATACTCGCATACCTTCACAGACACACACATAGACTACAAATACTTATAGACACACACCAACACACACACACAGACAAAAACACACACACTCATAACTACAAATACAGTATAACTAACACTAACACAAATGCCACTAACATTAAAACAGTAACACTATCACTAAGAATTACACTATCATTATCACTGACACAAACTACTACTACACTACTAATACTAATAATAACAGTAATGCTATAACTAAAACTAACATGACTACTAGTGTAAATACTCTAACAGTAACAATATAATTATAACTAATATTAACATGAATACTGGCATCAAAACTATCAGAAGCGCAATCACCATTAATACTGACATGAACACTAGCATTAATATTAAAGCTACCGATTGTTCTCTCACTAATATTAAATATGAATACACTCGCATTAGTATTAGTCCGTGACGTCAAACCACTCTTTGTGACGAAGGCGAGACACCTAGCTGGGCACAGTGACGTGGCACGTGTCGCCGTGGTTACCATACTTATAATTTGTAAACAGTGGAAAAATGCATTTAAACTGTTACCTACTCAAATTTATCAACTTGGAATATAATTTTCAAGCTCTAGAATACAATTTCTAAACAATCATTTGAATAATCATTCTTTAATTTGGGATTGAACATTATGAACACTAAACGCACTATGGTATTTGATCGATACAGGCTGTATTGACTGTTTTCTAGATATTTAAAGAATTTAAAGAAAGAAAAGAATCAGAACTCACCAATCGGTGAAGTTAATCGATTATTCTACAGTTCGTCAGTTGAATTAATTGGTTGTCGATAGATAAGTGATCAATAACTCTCCTCTGTGCTCTCAGCGCTCCTCCCGCGGTCTCGCTCTCTGATCCCGGCGCTCTGGCTGGTGTCTGTGACGTCACAGCGCTCTTTCTGACAGAGCAGAGCGCGTCTCGGCTGGAGGAGACTCCTGTCCGGAGCCCGGGGGGCTTTTCTTACAAATATAACATCTCCAAAAAAAACACACCGGGCTGTGAAGAGAAGTGATTTACTGTATAACAGTTGGAGAAGGAGAGCAACAAACCGAGGAATTAAATTCATTTAACAGAAAAAATATATAGTTTACTTTACAGACTAATACGTTGTATAGCGTACTCCCATAGAGCAGACGAGAAATAGCACAAGTACCTGTAATCAGCGCTTTTAAGCATTTTACACGAATCTCCACAGAATATAATCCTAGAAGATCAGATCCTGGAAGTTCAAGTGCATCTCCTGGTTTTATTTCCATTCGAGCTCTCAGCTCCTCAGGCAGTTTGATGATTGAATTAACTATATAACTGTTATCAGACTCTGTTTAACTGTGTATTTATAAGAATCTCTGTGAGAGACGTGTGGGAGACACTGAATTCCAGGGCTGGTCTGGAATCACACACAGACAGGTCTTCTGTGTGATCTGAGTCCCACTGCTCAGAGCTACAGACTGGTCAACTGGTCTATTGTAGACTCGACCATCAGTCTGCTGCTGCTGAGAATCATAATACACTTATAACAGTGGCAATACTGCTGTTCATTAAATCAGTAAAAATAATAATAAAAGATAATCACATATTGCTCAATTGTCAGTCAAACACTTCTGACAGAGGATTGGAGGCTGACTTACAGTAAAGACAGTGAATCAGGACAGTAATACTGGAGGTCCTGGAAAGGGTTAATAGAAGCTTCTTGCTTCTGCCCTGGAACAGAGCCCACAGCTGCCAGATCAGTGACCTCTGAGCCCAGTTCACAGAGAGGAGAACCAGGAGCTCTTCTCTGTCTCTTAAGAGGGCTGGGAGGAAGGAGAAAAGGGGGAGATGTGACCTGAGTCCAGGCTGTTCTGTCTGATATTATTCATGTAGCAGCACTGATTGTCTCGATGTCCTCTGGTTCTGGATTATCAGGATAGAGAACAGTATGGAGATGAGCTTTTGTCTGTTCAGGAGGAAGGAGTTTGGGTAAAGTACTGAGGGACCCAGAGCTCTGTGTGTGAGTCTGAGCTGTGAATCTGACTGTGAAGAGTTTTTTTTATTTATTCTGCTTCTGAGAATTTTTTTTCTTTTGCCAAGTGATGTAACATCCCCTTCAGATACTCTGCACAGATTGTCAGAGTGAGAGAAGAGGAGAAAGAGAGATGGACAGATAAGAGCACACACAGCGAGAGAGACAGGAAGGTGGAGAGAGGGAGAAGGAGCAGAAAGACAGTGCAGGTGTTCAACCACACTGTGAGCACAGGAGACAGGAGGCTTTTCTCAGCTGCTGAGGAGCTCAGGGCTCATGGCCACTCAGGCTCAGAGGCTCTGGCAGCAGTCAGGTCTGAGAGCTTCTCCTCATATTGACACTGGGGCTCTGAGAGTCAGCCTCCATTCTGATAAGAACAGCCCGTCCTGTTCAGCCCTGAGAGACACTGAGACAGCTGTGTAGGGAGAAGACCTGTCACCCTGTAGTGCTCTGAACACTGGGCTCCCCTGTGTGCCTCACTGTACAGTAATAGAGCTCTGACTGGACTCCCTGTGTGTGTCTCTGTACAGCACTAGAGCTCTGAACACTGGACTCTCCTGTGTGTCTCTGTACAGTTCAGCTCTCAGCTGCGTCATCACACTGCACTGAACATCACAGCACAAACCACAGACTCACTGCACAGTCTGACCTGCAGTTCCAGTAAAGCTCTGACGAAACAGGCCCATTTCCTAAAGACAGGGAAGTGAAGAGAAGTGCAGTTTTACTGAAGATAATATGTCCCTTTCTAAAAATATGTTGTCATGTCATTGTAGGAATTGTTTTAATTGGTGCCTTAAATCACAGCTCCTACTATCGCTGCTACTGATACAACTGCAACTAGTAATATTTTACTGCTACTACTAATGCTACTAAAGCTACTAGTACCACTGTTACTACCGCTGCAGGTACTACTGTTACTGTTACTACTGCTGCCACTGCTACTTCTACTACTATTAATAAGGAGGAGGTGGGCTGTGTTCTCGCTGGGTGTTGTAACAAGGACTGATTTTTCATTTAGCTGTTTTTCCAACTTTGAAACTGTCTCCTACTCTTCTGCTGAAGCTGCAACACAGACGCTATATTGTTGAACTAAAGAGTTAAAATATAGCATAACTACCAATACTACTACTGTTACTACTGCTAATGCTTCTACTACTGTTACTACAGCTACTACTAGTGCTGCCACTGATACTGCTGCTATCCACTATTACTATTAATACCTACTATTAATATTTTACTGCTCCTCCTACTGCTACTGCTTCTACTACCTATAAGAATAAGGAGGAGGAGGTGACCTGAGTCCTCACTCTGTTCAGCCTGGGGGTGTATTAGTGTATAAGTATCAGTTCAGCTCCACTGTGCTGTTAGAGAGTCTCAGTCTCACAGTCAGCTCCACACAGAGAGACACTGGGGCCACAGCTGGAGTGGCTGGAACATCTGTGTGGACTGGAGATGCAGAAGGACAGACTCAGGGTCTGAGGGACTTAACTGGAAGAGCTGCTATCCACCAGGCTCAGTACAGAGGGGACAATCACTGCTGGGCTTTTTTTTTCATTTAAATTATTGATCACAGTCACAGGACAGCCAGTTCTTAGTCAGTCCACCTTGTCTCTGTATTCCTGTGCTGACCTGAATGACCTCACTGCCACCTTGATCACAGGCTCTCCTCACACTGCCCTTGACCATGACCAGAAGACATTACTGTCTGGAGACACAAGAACTCTGTGACTCACTGCAGGACACCAGTCATTGGACACTGCCTGACACCGACAGCAAGACAGGACCATATTCAGGACACCAGTCACTAGACACTGCCTGACACAGACAGCAAGACAGGACCATATTCAGGACACCAGTCACTGGACACTGCCTGACACCGACAGCAAGACAGGACTACATTCTAGACACTTCCTGATACAGACAGCAAGAATTACAGGACCATATATACATAATTGATTATCTTGATACTGATTTAAAAATATAATACTTGTCTACAATTTTTTTAGTTTAATATCTGATCTCTTCCTGCCCCTGCAGCACCTGCAGCCCTGCTGTCTGTATCTGTATCTGTGTTTCCTCCAGTGAGACACAGAGTTGCTCCTGTCTCTCCTCTCCTCCGCGCTGGTGGGAGTGTCTTCAGGGAGAGGAAACAGTGATGTGTCTCTGATATATATGGAGAAGACTGAAAGGGCCCTGTCTGATTGGCCGTCCCGCCTGTGTGAGAGGTTCCTGCTGTCAGTCGGAAAAGGCAGTGCTGTGTGTGATTGGCGGGGCTGGGGGCTGTTTTGTTATTGGGGGTCTGGGGTGCGGAGCAGCAGCTCTGTTGCCCTGTGGGCTCAGGGGTGAAGACAGGGGTCTCAGCTGCGCTCTGTCCTGATGACAATGGAGAGCTGCCTGTCCATCTTCTCTCTCGCTGTCCTGGTGCTGCACAGCTCAGCCGGTAAGTGTCCAGTCTTCTCCTGTCCAGACAGACAGACAACAACTGGAATTAAATTAAGTAAAGTTTTGATGTAAATGGAGCAATAAGTGGGTTGAACATTTTTTAAATGTTTATTTTACATTCAGCTTTGTGGGTATTCATCAAAAATATTATAACTGTATTTTATCTTGGTCTGTAAGTAAGGAAATATAATTAGCTGTGTCTAAATATAATTAGTTGCTTTTAATTTTTATTGGATTTTTAAAAAAAATTCTTAAGATTTCTAAACATTATATAATAATAATGTTATAGATGGATAGAGCAGAAGCTGGCCATTATCACCCTCTATTGATAATTTGTGAAAATATGGAGTGTATAAAATCTTTAAAAAGTTATTTAACTTACTCGTTACTGTAATAATAAACTTTATATATAAGTGGTAATTTGAGTGATATGCTGTGACATGTGAAAAAGTCTTCATTTACTCGAAAACAAAAAACGTGTGAGCAATAAAAAATGTTTCTAGAATAATATCATATTATACAGGATGATTCAGAAATACCCTGGGTTGTTTATTGTTTTATTGTGTTCAGTTCTGACTCCTCTGTATTGTCTTATTACAGACTGCTGCATTAATAGAGATACACGTGTTTTTAAATAGTGAATTATTATTGAGACTGATATTAAATTATTACAGACTGATGTATTAATAGATATACAGTAAATGTGTTGTCACCACCAACCAAAGTGTTTATGCTAGAGAATTAAGACTGGAGTTTTAATGCTGCCATTATATCTTTGGTGTATTCAGACAGTCCAGGTTTCTATCGTTAAACTGTGTGATGTTCAGTTGCTGTGAAAACAAGTAGTTCCTCTAGGTGTTATAAGAATATGTGTTCCAATATGATAGGAAGTTATGAATGTGAATTCTTCATTTTAAAGACATACAATTACATTTTGAAAATGTAAAACCTTTTCAGTCATAGGACAATTAGCTCTTGTATTTTTATATTTATGTGAAAATAAAATCTGTATACTGTATGTATAACCTGGTTCATAAAGACCAGGTCTGCTTGTTTTCACATTGAAAAGCACAGGCTGATAAAAGTTACATTCATTATTGGTTTATAAGCTATAAAATGAAAAATATTAACAAAATTGTGGAAATTCTTAGTATTGTAGGTGTATTATTATTAACTGGGGTCTCATCAGAAACTGAGGTGTAACATTAATAATTTAACAACTACAAGACATTGTGGCATTACAGGAGGAAACAAAAAATGGTAGTTGTGTTTTGTGTTTATACAGGATTTGTCTATTATTTAACAGCTAAATAATTTAATTTGTGTTTTTAGGTTAGTTATCTAATGACAGGGTTTTTTTGTAAATTGTGAAGTTTTAATAAGAATGCTTTATTGTTTTTGACTACATTCGAAATCTGAAATTATTATCAAATGCAATTATATAAGTATGAGTAATACATATTAAATATTTAATTACATGTTATCATACAAATGCAATATTTAAAAATTAATTCGTAATCACAGGACTCAAGTTTAGATTTTTGAGCAGTTGCTCAGGACAACATCATAATAAATGTATCTGTGCCTACATGTTAAACCTGTCTGGTATTTTTGAAAAATGTTGTTCTTTAATATAATTTAATCTGATGATCATGTGTTAAGTTTAGATGTTGGCAGGTAAAGGCTAGAAAATCATTGTCAACAATTCACATACAGACAATGGGAATATACACCTCACACACATTTCAGTACAACATGTGAAGTACCTGTCAGCCTCTGACCACTGTTGTGACCACAGGTCCCACTAACACAGAAACACTGGTCCCAGGACTTGGAAGCCACAGAGTTAGTACAGTGTCCAGTATAGTGACCACAGTCTCCTGGAACCCAGGACCAGCCATCTGAGGTTCTACAGTCATTACAGCCACTGCCCACCGTAGTGACCACAGCATGCAGAAGTGCTTTTCTGTTTAATTTAAAACTCAGCTTTATGGATATTCCTTAAAATTATAATTGATTTTATTCTGGTGCTTTAAATAAGGAAAAATAATAAACATTTTGCAGTATTAACAAGAATTTCACCTCGACAATTAATCATAATATTAATTCAGCTTATATGTTTTTTAAACTATTTTCTATTAATGCTGTATTAATAGTTTTATATGCAGTTATGCACTATTACACACAACACAGACTAAGGATAATGTTTTTTAAGTACTAACATATAATTATTATAACTATTAATATTGTAGATATTTAGCAACCTTATCAAAAATGTTGTACAACTTGACAATCCCTTATCTATTACCATAATAATAAAATACAAAATTTGGGCTGTAATTTGGGTCATGTGCTAGGACTTGTGGAAATGTTCCCATTTGCAAACAAAAAGGAATACAAATGTTTTAACAATAATACAACGTCTTCAAAATATTTACCAGGGGTTGTTTATTTCATTGTGCTCAATTCTGCCCTCTCTAACAGGTATAAAAACAGACTAGTGTATTAACAGAGATCAGTGTGTTTTTAAACACTGTTGTATTGATCGGACAGATATTTTATTTTACACACTGATGAATTAATATGTTTTATTAAAGTAATTAACTGATGTGTTATTAAACACTGGAGTATTTTTTGACTAATATTTTAACTGAGATAAGTGTGTTATTAAATACTAGAATATTATTGAGACTCCAGTATTATTACTATTGACACATTTTGTATTTACTGTATTATTAAAGTAACATTAATAATGATAACATTATAACATTATGGAAATGTTATTAAAAAATAGAGTATTTTGAGAGAAGGTGACAATTTTAGTGCAAAGAACTATTACAGACAGGTGATCAGAGATAAAAGTATATTTAAGGCACGTTTCCGATTAACAAATAATATTAGTAACTATTGCAGGTGAATGTGCTAATACAAATAAGAGTACTGAAGGTAAATGTATTAAAATATTTTTGATCCATGGTTATTTTTGAGAATGATTACAGTAGTTTTAGATACTATGGTAATTATATTACAGAAGGATCTAACACTGTAACACTATTGAGGACAAGACATATAGTTGTGTTTATTTGTTATAACAGTCACATTCAGGTGATAGGTATTTGTATTGCAGTGTGTTGTAGTTTTCTGACCTGAATCCATACTGGGTGCTTTTAGACAACGATGTCCAGTTTCAGTAACAACACAGGAGTCCTGAGGCAAATCTTGTAGTTTTTTCAACTTTAAACAAAAGTTTGGGATCTGTTCAGACTGGAGTTTTATTTGAGAAATGTGTCTATTATGTTGGAAGAAATGTGTATTTGACCCGGAAGTCCTTCATTTTGAAGAGAGAAAGGTTTAATTATTTTTCCATGTTTATTCTGCATTTGACTGATACTTCACAGCTAAATGAATTGTTGTTTGTAAGTCTTAGATAACTAATGATAGGGATAATTTTTCTTACATTATGGAATTTAAAAAAAAAGAGTAATAAAAACAACCTGTGCACTGTGATTCTAGAATATATTATTAAGTGCAACTATAATTCAATCTGTGAATTATGTACTAAGATCTTGAGAGGTAAAAGCTAAAACACATTGTTCACATATTTATCATGTAAGCATAGCAAAAAAATAAATGAATAAAAAGTAGTACTTAAATGAATTGTAGCATATAGTGTGTAATGGAAAAAAATATTTCACACTCCAAACTGAAGGTGATTGAAAATTTAATCAAAAAGAACAAATCTAGTTACTGTAAATGTGCGCTGGACAGTAAGTATACACACTTCACGTACAGTCTGGGCTGGGACTGACTCGCGTCAACAGAAACATTCCCTCGAGCGTTCACCCTGTCATTCAGACTGGGTCAGGACGTCTTTCAATTAAACCTTCAGTCTTTCATTCAGGCTCCCAGTCACACTAATCACCTCTTTATTTGAAACTGTTCAGAACACCGAATCTCCATCATTAGAGCTAAACCTTGTGAACCTAGCGATCGCATTCCTCTCATAGTCAAGTTTATCACTCGGTTATTTTAATTTCTCACTACTCCTGCTCTTCGATCCTGAAATATTTTCTCTGTTTTAATTCTTTCCTTTTCCTCGCTGACTCTCCAGCCTTTCTTTTCTTTATTTCAGCTGGGAGACGGGTGTCCCTCTTTATTTTTTCTTTCTGTTCACCTTTTTCATTCAGCCCAGCAGCCTGCATTCGATCTGTTACTCCCTGATCATTCAAACTCTGAAAGAGCTCAAAGTCCTGCGCCTGGGTTTCAATTATATCTCCTGCTGCAGATTTTCCATCTTTCTGCAGCATTACACTTCACATATTTCAGCTTGTGAAGCACCCATCTATTAAGAAAATATTTTTATTTTTATTATAACTTATTTTCAAAGTAGAATGTTGAAAAGACTTATTAGTGTTTAAATGTCTTAATTGATACAGACATGCAGTCAGTGTGCACTGTTAAGTACATGTGGGGTCTGAGACCCAGATACACCAGATACACCAAACCTGGTTTCAGTGATTCAGCCTTCTGACAAACACAGGAACACGATCATTACAGCTACTGTCCACTGTACTGACCACAGCTTCCAGAAACACAGGAACACAGTCATTACAGCCACTGACTACTATACTGACCACAGCTTCTAGAAACACAGGAACACAGTCATTACAGCCACTGACCACTATACTGACCACAGCTCCCAGAAACACAGGAACACAGTCATTACAGCTACTGTCCACTGTACTGACCACAGCTTCCAGAAACACAGGAACACAGTCATTACAGCCACTGACCACTATACTGACCACAGCTTCTAGAAACACAGGAACACAGTTCATTAGCCACTGTCCACTGTACTGCCCACAGCTCCCAGAAACACAGGAACACAGTCATTACAGCCACTATCCACTGTACTGACCACAGCTTCTACAAACACAGGAACACCGTCATTACAGCCACTGTCCACTGTACTGACCACAGCTCCCAGAAACACAGGAACACAGTCATTACAGCCACTGTCCACTATACTGCCCACAGCTTCCAGAAACACAGGAACACAGTCATTACAGCCACTGTCCACTGTACTGACCACAGCTTCTACAAACACAGGAACACCGTCATTACAGCCACTGTCCACTATACTGCCCACAGCTCCCACAAACACAGGAACACAGTCATTACAGCCACTGTCCACTATACTGCCCACAGCTCCCAGAAACACAGGAACACCGTCATTACAGCCACTGTCCTCTGTACTGACCACAGTGGAACAGCCCTCTGCAGTCACACAGTGATATGGACAGAGAGATATATAACAGGATCTGGACACAGGTGTGTGGAGGGAGACGTGAGATGGCTGCTGGTGGACTTCCTGTCACTCCACTGTCTCTTGTTCCCCATGGGAGAGACTAGCAATCCAATCAAACAGGTAAAACAAAATAAAAAAAGCTGGTGTGTTTCTAAAATGTCTTAAAATAAAATATCCAGTAGACATGACGATAAGTTTTGTTCCTCTCTCTCTACAGGCAGTGTTGATGTGAGGCTGGTGCATGGTGCCAGTCCCTGTGAAGGGACACTGGAGATCCAGTATAAAGGAGAGTGGGGGACAGTTTATCACAGTGGCTGGGATCTCAATGATGCTGCAGTGGTGTGCAGACAGCTGGGCTGTGGATCTGCTGTTTCAGCACCAAAGAGCTCTCACTTCGGACCAGGGTCTGGATCAGTCCTGCTGGGTGGGGTCAAGTGCAGTGGGTCAGAGTCTGATGTGAGGGACTGTGAAAAACAAGAAATGAAACAGTATAGCGTTCCTCATGACTATGATGCTGGAGTAAGGTGTTCAGGTAAGAGACACAGACTGTCTCCAGACTCCAGCACTGAGGACAATGAAAACTCCTCCACTGATCTAGAGTCCATCATCATGATCCATTTAATTAAAATTAAATTAATTCAAATCTAGTATTGATAATATGATGATAATAATAATTCAAAGCAATATATGTTATAAACATAATATATTTAATTTGATTAGTGTGTCTTGTTTCTGTGTTTCCTCTGTGTTTATGCAGTCTCACTGAGCCTGTAGCTCATCCTCTGTCTCCAGGCACTTCGGTGATGTTCTGTTTAAATAGGCAGGCTGTGCTCAGTGAGTCTGTATCTACTTCACTGCGCCTTTACTGTTTTAGCACTGGTGAAGTGACAATCTACTGTGGTTCCACTGTGCTGTTGGGTGAAATGCCTTTTCATTTTCAGGTGATTTAATGGTGTTTTGGTGTCAGTGTCAGTGGATCTGGTCAGTTTCAGGTGTGTTTTAATGGTATGTTGGTGTCAGTGTCAGTGGATCTGGTCAGTCTCAGGTGTGTTTTAATGGTATGTTGGTGTCAGTGTCAGTGGATCTGGTCAGTTTCAGGTGTATTTAAATAGTATGTTGGTGTCAGTGTCAGTGGATCTGGTCAGTCTCAGGTGTGTTTTAATGGTATGTTGGTGTCAGTGACAGTGGATCTGGTCAGTCTCAGGTGTGTTTAAATGGTATGTTGGTGTCAGTGTCAGTGGATCTGGTCAGTTTCAGGTGTGTTTTAATGGTATGTTGGTGCCAGTGTCAGTGGATCTGGTCAGTCTCAGGTGTGTTTTAATGGTATGTTGGTGTCAGTGTCAGTGGATCTGGTCAGTCTCAGGTGTGTTTTAATGGTATTTTGGTGTCAGTGTCAGTGGATCTGGTCAGTCTCAAGTGTGTTTTAATGGTATTTTGGTGTCAGTGTCAGTGGATCTGGTCAGTCTCAGGTGTGTTTTAATGGTATTTTGGTGTCAGTGTCAGTGGATCTGGTCAGTCTCAAGTGTGTTTTAATGGTATTTTGGTGTCAGTGTCAGTGGATCTGGTCAGTCTCAGGTGTGTTTAAATGGTATGTTGGTGTCAGTGTCAGTGGATCTGGTCAGTCTCAGGTGTGTTTAAATGGTATGTTGGTGTCAGTGTCAGTGGATCTGGTCAGTCTCAAGTGTGTTTTAATGGTATTTTGGTGTCAGTGTCAGTGGATCTGGTCAGTCTCAGGTGTGTTTTAATGGTATTTTGGTGTCAGTGTCAGTGGATCTGGTCAGTCTCAAGTGTGTTTTAATGGTATTTTGGTGTCAGTGTCAGTGGATCTGGTCAGTCTCAGGTGTGTTTAAATGGTATGTTGGTGTCAGTGTCAGTGGATCTGGTCAGTTTCAGGTGTGTTTTAATGGTATGTTGGTGCCAGTGTCAGTGGATCTGGTCAGTCTCAGGTGTGTTTAAATGGTATGATGGTGTCAGTGTCAGTGGATCTGGTCAGTTTCAGGTGTGTTTTAATGGTATGTTGGTGCCAGTGTCAGTGGATCTGGTCAGTTTCAGGTGTGTTTTAATGGTATGTTGGTGTCAGTGTCAGTGGATCTGGTCAGTCTCAGGTGTGTTTTAATGGTATGTTGGTGTCAGTGTCAGTGGATCTGGTCAGTCTCAGGTGTGTTTTAATGGTATGTTAGTGTCAGTGTCAGTGGATCTGGTCAGTTTCAGGTGTGTTTTAATGGTATGTTGGTGCCAGTGTCAGTGGATCTGGTCAGTTTCAGGTGTGTTTTAATGGTATGTTGGTGTCAGTGTCAGTGGATCTGGTCAGTCTCAGGTGTGTTTTAATGGTATTTTGGTGTCAGTGTCAGTGGATCTGGTCAGTCTCAAGTGTGTTTTAATGGTATTTTGGTGTCAGTGTCAGTGGATCTGGTCAGTCTCAAGTGTGTTTAAATGGTATGTTGGTGTCAGTGTCAGTGGATCTGGTCAGTCTCAGGTGTGTTTAAATGGTATGTTGGTGTCAGTGTCAGTGGATCTGGTCAGTCTCAAGTGTGTTTTAATGGTATGTTGGTGTCAGTGTCAGTGGATCTGGTCAGTTTCAGGTGTGTTTTAATGGTATATTGGTGTCAGTGTCAGTGGATCTGGTCAGTCTCAGGTGTGTTTAAATGGTATGTTGGTGTCAGTGTCAGTGGATCTGGTCAGTCTCAGGTGTGTTTAAATGGTATGTTGGTGTCAGTGTCAGTGGATCTGGACAGTCTCAGGTGTCTTATAATGGTCTTGTGGGGCTCAGTGCTGTAGTGGAGTTCAGCTGCACTACCAGCTGTCCAAAGGGCTGATCCTTGGTGGTGGAGGGACTGTCGGTCTGATTCTGATGAGCCCAGAATTTAAGAATTCAAGAAAACAATGCAGCTTTGGATATAAATAGAGAAGAAACAGTTCTGTTGGCTCATTTATGTAAATTAATGATTTCAGGTTTGATATTTCAGACTAGACCACTAACATCTAAACTGCTCTGCCATATTTTGACTTCTTTAAGGCACTGATGGTCATGTATTTTCTTGTGATGCACTGTAGCCTGTTACGATCCCTGCCTCCCGGCAACGGAGGAGGCAGAAGAAGGCGTAGCCTTACTTCATCAGTCTACCTATCAGTTTACTTATTCACCACCACACCCCCGTCTCATCCTGTACTTAAACACCTGTCTTTTCCTACCTCTTGGCTCAGTATTGGTTTTCCTTTCGAGCTTCCTAGTTGCGCTACTCCTTCTTCTGCTTTGTGTCTTTCTTGGTTTTCGGATTACGGTTTTTCCCCCTTTGATGACGGTTTTCCGATCACGGCTTGGCTTCGGTACTCACTCTCTGTTTTGAATATCTGGCTTCCCCTGGACTCCCGGATTGCTCTATTGTCTACGGTTTCGGATCACGGTTTGGCTTCGCTAACTCGTTCCCTGTTTGGATCTCTGGCTTCCCCTGGACTCTCGGCTCGTTTCTTCGACTACGGCTTTCTTCGGATCACAGCTAGGCTTTATCAGCTCCTGCAAGTGGGTTCATTCACTGGTTTCGGTTTCTCTTACCGAATCCCTAACATAGCCAGGAGCTGTCTGCTAGACCCAGCTGTGTGTACGTGGAGCTGAACTCCATGAGAGTGTGTCATTCTCTGAGATCTGCTTTCATGTGGAGAAGGACAACCCTGGATGTGTCCAGAGCGTCTGTCAGTGCCCAGGTCAGACAGTCCTGCTCCAGCAGTGCCAGGCTGTGACAGTCCTGGTCTTGTCCAGACTGTCTGTCAGTGCCCAGGTCAGACAGTCCTGCTCCAGCAGTGCCAGGCTGTGACAGTCCTGGTCTTGTCCAGACTGTCTGTCAGTGCCCAGGTCAGACAGTCCTGCTCCAGCAGTGCCAGGCTGTGACAGTCCTGGTATTGTCCAGAGTGTGTGTCAGTGCCCAGGTCAGACAGTCCTGCTCCAGCAGTGCCAGGCTGTGACAGTCCTGGTCTTGTCCAGAGTGTGTGTCAGTGCCCAGGTCAGACAGTCCTGCTCCAGCAGTGCCAGGCTGTGACAGTCCTGGTCTTGTCCAGAGTGTCTGTCAGTGCCCAGGTCAGACAGTCCTGCTCCAGCAGTGCCAGGCTGTGACAGTCCTGGTCTTGTCCAGAGTGTCTGTCAGTGCCCAGGTCAGACAGTCCTGCTCCAGCAGTGCCAGGCTGTGACAGTCCTGGTCTTGTCCAGAGTGTCTGTCAGTGCCCAGGTCAGACAGTCCTGCTCCAGCAGTGCCAGGCTGTGACAGTCCTGGTCTTGTCCTGAGTGTCTGTCAGTGCCCAGGTCAGACAGTCCTGCTCCAGCAGTGCCAGACTGTGACAGTCCTGGTCTTGTCCAGAGTGTGTGTCAGTGCCCATGTCAGACAGTCCTGCTCCAGCAGTGCCAGACTGTGACAGTCCTGGTCTTGTCCAGAGTGTGTGTCAGTGCCCAGGTCAGACAGTCCTGCTCCAGCAGTGTCAGGCTGTGACAGTCCTGGTCTTGTCCAGAGTGTGTGTCAGTGCCCAGGTCAGACAGTCCTGCTCCAGCAGTGCCAGGCTGTGACAGTCCTGGTCTTGTCCAGAGTGTCTGTCAGTGCCCAGGTCAGACAGTCCTGCTCCAGCAATGCCAGGCTGTGAAAGTCCTAGTCTTGTCCAGTGTGTGTGTCAGTGCCCAGGTCAGACAGTCCTGCTCCAGCAGTGCCAGGCTGTGACAGTCCTGGTCTTGTCCAGAGTATCTGTCAGTGCCCAGGTCAGACTGTCCTGCTCCAGCAGTGCCAGGATGTGAGATCTCTGTTCCTTGGGTTTATAACGCCTGGAGTGACACACTGCTCTTCTTTTGTGAATTAGATGATAATGATCAGCCATTTCTTCTGTAGTTATTAGTTCCATACCTCTGGCTCCACTGAATTGGAAGAAGCAGAATTCATGGATGGATTTGTTATCACTTTCTGTTTTGATTGATTTCACAGCAGTCTTTGTGCAACATGTAGCACTACTGTTAGCGCTGTAGTAATAGTTATGGGCATGTTGAGCAGCTGGAATGATAGTGATAATTTGGGTACTTTGTAATGTTCCACAGACTGATCAATTTGGTGTCTGTGAGTTTTATTTGCCCCAGTGTACAGCTAATAATGCACTGACTTTCTTCAGAGACACATTTTAGAGAACAGGTGGAGGTGGAGGTGGAGATTGGTGATTTAGCCTCTTTGATCTTAATATACATCTAAAATTATTAGATTAACATGTATCTACATTATTTCTGGAAGAAATTAATCAATTTTACATTCAGTTAAAACATTCAGCCACAAAATATTTTTTGGTTTAACTATTTGACGTTGACCTTTCAGATTTTCTTCCAACACTCCTCTCTTTCATTTAATTTTTATATCCTATTATCTACTTTCTTATCTATATCTGTCCTATTATCTATATTCTTATTGAAAGCACTTTGCATTATTGTACAATTGATTGTAATAGTATATGCATTTATAAAATGTAATTTTCTACGCCTAATCATAGGTGTAAATCTATTTATGGATGGAACAATAAGAAGTCAAGATTTAAATTGAGAATCAATGATATCTATTTTTCACACGAAGGTAATTTATTTTCATAGGGTAGTAAGTTTAATTTTCACAGACACCAGGTTCAGCGACAGTGAGCAATGAGCTGCACTATGAGAGATTACCTGCTCAGACTGACAGCCTGTAGTTCTCTATTGCAGGTTTCCTGAGGCTGGTGAACGGACACAGTCTCTGCTCTGGGAGAGTGGAGGTGAATCTCAAGAAGACCTGGACCTCAGTGTGTGACTCTGACTTTGACTGGCAGGATGCAGAGGTCGTCTGTCGTGACCTGGACTGTGGGGCTCCTTCAGTGATACACAGAGGGGCTCATTTCGGACAGGGCCAGGGTGCAGTCGGGTCAGAGCAGTTCCAGTGTACAGGACAAGAGTCCAAACTACAGCACTGCCCCACTGCAGCCAGGCCAGAGCACAGCTGCTCCCAGAGCAGAGCTGTGGGTCTGACTTGTACAGGTAAGAGAGTCACATCACTGTCCTTCATGGAAACAATCGTTATAGAGTCGTAAATGACACATATTTTGATTGGGTGATTTCTGCTGTAGACTGAGTGATCTCCAGGGGAGAGTGGGGGAGGAGTGCCGAGTGGGGCAGCACGCAATCGGCAGGTTCTAGGCAGGGTCCCAAGCACACACCCCACACACCAGACTTAATTTAAAACAGTGATTTATTGGCTGGAACTTACAGTATATGACCGTAGGACAGTCCCTGTGGCTGTGTCGGTGTTCCCATCAGCGCCCGGTGTGGAAACTGCTAGGGGAAGAAAATAACACAGGTGGTTTAGTGTAACAACTGAGGGGATGGTGCTTTCTGCCTGGGCTGGTTTCTGAAATGTACATCTACCAAAACTTTCCTTCAGCCTTGAGGATGAGAAAACTTATCAGCCTGTGCTGTGCCAAAGCCTGTTTTAATAGCAGCAACCTATCCTTCAGCTCTCAGACTGTGTGGGGAAAAAAGTACAGTTAGCAGGTAGTAGGTAGTTTTTTCAATTGTAACAAAGCTGCTCACCGATGAAGCTCGGAAAAGTAAGGTAAACAGCCTGTGATGACAAGGGCTGTTACAGGAATATCAAACGCTATTCTTCGGGCCTAAGACTGGAATTGTAGAGATGAAAAATGTAAGTAAAAACCTTCATCATGGGGACAATTTATTGATACTTTATTTCAATATGTGCCAGGCTGAGGCAATTATTGTGGAATTTTTTTGTCTTCTCCAAGTCCTTCTTGGTTTTATGTGGCCTAGAGCAGGGTGCTAATTGTCTCCTATGAGCTGCACATCGTTATCTTACGTATGGGGAAAACTTGGAAAGATAAGTCCCCAGGGAAAGTAGCACCTTTTGAGGAAACAATCCCTTATGGCATCACAATATCCGTTCTTATTATATGCCTGCAATTGGTTTCTCAGTCACTATATACTGGATATGCTAGTTTTTTTCACTGTATTGATACTTTATTTTGTTGTATTTCTTGTGGCCTGCAGTGGTGTCATGCTGGTGAAGTTCTCTCCTATCTGCAGGATACACAGGGTTCAGGCTGGCGAACGGCTCTGACTCCTGCTCTGGCCGAGTGGAGTTACAGTGGTTCTTCAAGGACTGGGGGACAGTG
>NW_028296720.1:0-84380 GCF_055471065.1 Atractosteus spatula | reverse complement strand
AAAGACTTTATTTTTTCATCAACAGAAAGTAACACCCACCACAGCATTTCGTTGATCTGACTAACAAGGATGGGACATTAGCTAGCTAATATGATAAAGGAATAACTTTTTTGTTTATTTCTTTAGCACATTTATTTGAACATTTCCATCGATTGTACAAGCACTGAAAAACTGTTCAATCCATAATTCGTCGGGCATTTTCTTTTACTATAACAGATATAAAACCTCCCTAGCTTTTAACAGAGCGTTTCATAATTTCTAACAACGAAAATTATTTAAACTGCGACACTTTTATCATTCAACGAGAGCTCAAAATATCACAAGGATCCTCAAGAGATCAACAAAGACAACAGAAAAAGATATGTGTATAAGATACTGTCCATGGGAATCCAAGCTTTTTTATCTACACTAAGTAGTCTTTAAAATTTCTTCATTACACAGCGAAGTCAAAATTGTGGGATGTGCGTATATTAGTACACTGGGCAAACGTTCCGAGGTCAAATTCTTCCAGCACGGGGGTACCTTTAAAGTGGAGACAACGGCACCGAAATTTTTTGGCATGCATAAAAAACAGCAATTCTGTCAGTGAGCCCTAAATGAATTAATAGCAAACATGGTTTACATAAAATACATTTTTCCAAGAAAGTTTAGCCTTTGTCACAAATGAAACCACTAAATAAAGACATAAATATAGAAATCTTAAGATTTTTTTTTTCAATGTTGGTAGCAGGATGAACTGTCAGGTTGAGCTAAGTGTATATTTTGTCGCAGAGTTGCTGCAAGATGTTAACAGTGAAAAAAGGTATTTAGAAATGAGTTATTTCAAGAAGAAAATTTTCAGAATAATTGCAAATCTAGCAGGATAGAGAAAGCACAGAAAACAGGCAGTTAGATTGATCAGATTAGTATGAAAAGCCATTTAGCAAAGAGGGAATGAGAAGAGTGACAAACTGGTATACTTTAGATCTTTTTTTCTGAACCAGGGAAAATCTGATCATGTTTATCTATAACAATAATAAAAAACTTAATTTTATATATCACCTTTAAAAGTGGCATCTCAAAGCAATACAGTAGATGTAAAAACAGTTCAAAGGACCACAGATTACAAAGTAAATACCCAGACAAACGCAAACGCGTTTTTAATAAAATGCTTTTATTCATTCTTTATCAGACTCACATTCCCGAATGTCCCCCGCCCCGGTCAACTAGGAACTACGAAGAACACGAAACAGCCTGTTAATAACGTTCTGTCAGTTCTTTCTCCCAGAATTTGTAGATCGCATCGATCAGTTCTTGATTTGTGCTGGGTTTAGCAGTTTTCTGAACATAGTCTTTCAGCGAATGCCAAACCATCTCTGTCGGATTTAAATCTGGGGATTCGGCTGGAGTTTTCACCCAGTTCACTCCTTCTGCACAAGCCTCGCCCTTGCTGCTGTGTGTTTCGGATCGTTGTCTTGAAAGAGACGGTGCCTTGATCCAAAGTGCTTCCTGATATATGGGGCAGCATGCTGTTTGAGCACGACTTCCTCGAAGAATTCACGATCCATAATTCCTTCGAAAATAAGAAGTGGTCCCGCGCCTCTTCTAGATATACCCCCCCAGACGTGAACCTTCAGTGGATGTTTGGGCTTTGGCTTGTCCACATACAGATGCAGCCATTCAAAGTGCGCGGTACAGACACGTACCGGAGGTAATTGGCTACGCCATCGCGCATTGTGACGCACGATGACGCGCTGTACCACGGTACGTGATTGGTTGACCGACAGGGGCACTCGTGGTTCGTTGGTCTGTCGTAGAAAGATTTACATTAAACGTCTTTACTGTGCCCGTTGTAGTATTGAAGATTTATGTGGAATTTTACCACTGAAGGGAAATCTTAGTAGCTGAGCATAAAAAGAATAGGAGCATACTGTAATGCGTGTGAAGGCCATAAACGATATTAATTTTGGAGCATAAACATACAGTATATGGCTGGTCTCGGTACTTTAAAGAAAAAATACACACCAGTATTCCATTTCTCCCTAAACATTTTAAGCATCGAAGTCTTTAACTAACGAGATACCGGAGTCAACAAGCATACTTTTAGAATTTGATTAAAAGGGAATATAATATGGAATCGTGTATCTAAGGAAATTAATAACGATATAATTATATTCATGTACCGCAACGCAAGAATAGTACACGCTGTACATTGTCTGTTGATAATGTTTCTGTAGTGCTTTTTCAACAATCTCCATGTGACCGCGCCGGTGGCGCTGTGGGTTAGGTTCCTGACTCCCATGTCACATGGTCTGTGATTGAATCCCACTGGAGGCATGACTTTTTTTTTAACAAACATTTCTTTGAAAAAATGAAACACTTCCCTTGGTCAGAGATTAAATAAAACCTCACTCGCACCAAACAAATTTATATTTCTAAATATCACAACATGATCGAATTTAAGTCATTTTAATAACAATGAATAGTCACCTATGCGTTACAAAATAAACATTTATATTGATTTGAATCGCGTTTTGATTTAAATCGTAAACGCGTGTTTAAATATATGTGTTTTTTGATTCACAATCAGACAAATGCAACATAAATTGATATCTTTGTCTTCTAAGTATCTTAATAAACTTTCAGCATAGCTTTCTCCCCGTTTAGATTTATGTTTCTTGGGATCTTGGGATCAAACGTGGAAAGATTAGATTGTAATCGTTTTTATTTTTTAAATACATTTTATAAAAGTGTAATCTATGCTAAAAAGTTGTACACCACCTGCTGTAAAGATACGTATTGTAAAACTATCGGGTTCGGATAGGACAGACACGAGAACTCAGACTTGCGGAGTTAAAGCAAGTTAAAGCCTTGATTTTATATATCACCTTTAAAAGTGGAATCTCAAAGCAAAGTAAATACCAACACTGATTGTACCCATCTGTCATGCTAATAAAGCACCTTGAATTGAACTGAATTGAGGGAGAGAGGGGGGGAGGGCGAGCGAGAGAGCCAGGACAGACAGACATTCACAACAGCGACATATCATAAAACGTTTGCACATATAGTTAAGTTATTACTTGGTTTTCAAAGTGCAATGAAATACAATATTGTTGTTGTTGCTGTTATTGTTGTTTTTATCCTGTAAAGCGTTTTGAGAAGCCACCTTTAAAGGCGATATATAAAAGCGCTGATTCTTATGGAATGTGTTCCGCCAGGGATTCAAAAAAATTATTTTTTTAAATTGCGTATCTAAGGAAAATATTCCGTATCTAAGGAACACATTCCATAAGAATCAGCGCTTTTATATATCGCCTTTAAAGGTGGCTTCTCAAAACGCTTTACAGGATAAAAACAACAATAACAGCAACAACAACAATATTGTATTTCATTGCACTTTGAAAACCAAGTAATAACTTAACTATATGTGCAAACGTTTTATGATATGTCGCTGTTGTGAATGTCTGTGGAGTGTATCTTATTTGCTTGTCTGTCCTGGCTCTCTCGCTCGCCCTCCCCCCCTCTCTCCCTCAATTCAGTTCAATTCAAGGTGCTTTATTAGCATGACAGATGGGTACAATCAGTGTTGGGTATTTACTTTGCTTTGAGATTCCACTTTTAAAGGTGATATATAAAATCAAGGCTTTAACTTGCTTTAACTCCGCAAGTCTGAGTTCTCGTGTCTGTCCTATCCGAACCCGAAAGTATTACAATATGTATCTTTATACCAGGTGGTGTACAACTTTTTAGCATAGATCACACTTTTATAAAATGTATTTAAAAAATAAAAACGATTACAATCTAATCTTTCCACGTTTGATTTCAAGATCCCAAGAAAAATAAATCTAAACGGGGAGAAAGCTATGCTGAAAGTTTATTAAGATACTTAGAAGACAAAGATATCAATTTATGTTGCATTTGTCTGATTGTGAATCAAAAAACACATATATTTAAACACGCGTTTACGATTAAAATCAAAACGTGATTCAAATCAATATAAATGTTTATTTTGTAACGCATAGGTGACTATTCATTGTTATTAAAATGACTTAAATTCGATCATGTTGTGATATTTAGAAATATAAATTTGTTTGGTGCGAGTGAGGTTTTATTTAATCTCTGACCAAGGGAGACGTTTAATTTTTTCAAAGAAATGTTTGTTAAAAAAAAAGTCATGTCTCCAGTGGGATTCGATCACAGACCGTGTGACATGGGAGTCAGGAACCTAACCCACAGCACCACCGGGAAGGTCACATGCAGAGTACTGAATACAGCTGAATACAGCTGTATACAGTACAGTTTGCATACAGTAATATGTTTATGTTCCCAAATCAATATCTTTTATGAGCATGTGAAAGGCATGGTGAATCGGAGATTCTCAAAAATTACTGTACTTTGCATGATTGGAAACAAATGCGTGATTGCGAAATGCTGTGGTGTTACTTTTACAAAGACGGTCAATGAAAAAAATAATGTGGACCAGGGCAATACTTTGAGTTTACAGCTTGTCCAAGGTCATTCATTATTAATACTATTAGTAATATCTTCGTTAAAGACTTTGATGGCGACAGCTCAAACATGAGAGGTTGAGCTTTATTAGCTCCACCTTGCGGAAATTCCGGATACTATTATTTTACTTGCGGTATTATAGGAGAATTTACGGTAACTAGCGGTATTTACCGGTAACTCGCAGTAGACTGCGTAAAGGGCACCGCAAAATAATGCGGTATCGCCCGCGCATTTTGTATGGCTGCATCTGTATCTCCCCTTTTTACAAAATGACATTGTTGAAAACTGTTCCAGAGCCACTGTTGTTTCGTCGGTGAAAAGTACATCATGAAATGCCTCCCCCTGTTCAATCCATTGGAGCACTTGTTTGAGTCTTTCCTCTTTGTTTTTTACCCTTATCATGGGGCATGTGTTGGTTTTTTTATATCTCCATCCAAGCTTTCTGCGCACTCTTCTTATCGATGTCGGACTCACGCTCGCACTGAGGTCAGCCCACAGCCGTCTTTGAACTTGCATCGCCGGTAGCTCATCATTTTCATCCGTCAGTCTGTCAATGGCTCGCACAATAGGACTTGAAAAAAAAAGAGATCAACAGTTAGTTATAAAAATAATGTGCGTAGTTGTATTTACATGTGTAACGTGCTCTCACGAGGCACCAGTTTTGTAGGGATTTGGGCATTTACTGGGACAATTATTAATTGTAGCAGTAAGTCACAAAATGATTCTTTTAATGGCCTTAGAATCCAACCATGCGGTATAACTCAAACAATGCACACACACAGGTACTAATACACAAGAATACATTTATTAATACATAGAATATGCATGTAAACCTAACAGATCTTATCGTGAGAGTTATCAGAATACAAAAGATATATATTCAGTCAGTCACAAAGAGTTACACATACCAAGAGGACATACGTTCGGTATATCATTCATTTAGACTGTTTCGTAATTTAACTTGGTTACAACTTCTACATTAGATACTGAAACTAGTACATAACTCTTAGGAATTAAATTGATATCAACTGGTTGGGATAACAATTGAATTCTCGAGCTGTAATGCAGTGAAGTTGAATACTCATCCAGTCTCTGGGGATTCAGATCTCCTGCAGACACAAGCAAAGAAACAGTTGCAGGCTTGTTGCTGTCCAATCCGCGCTCTCTGAAGTCCAGCTAGTTAGTGTTGGCTTTAACTAGCAAAGTTTGTGCACAGGAGAAAAGTCAGTGGGTCCCAGCAGGTCAGGAAGAGGACCTGTTCGTTCCTGGTGAAGCTAGTTCTGAATACTGATTCAGCTGTCCACAGTTCTGACCTGTTCACGAGGCTTGCTGCTGATACTAACCTCGGGTGGATCCTTTGGTTACACTGGCAACCTCCGCTCTCGACTCTTAGAACAAAGGAAAAGTTCTGGCACTCGGACACACTGGCCGTTACGTGGTGGTCCGGGCTGAGTCTCAGGATGATCAGGAGGCACGCTGCGAGAATGTCCTGCGCTTCCCAACTGTTCTGGCCTGTGGGCCGTCCTGCCCTGGAATTGTCTCACACCCCTGGAATTCTCCTTTTCAGGCCCTCTGTGTTGCCTGTTTTTACCTGGAGGAACTTCAGCTTGTTCATTGGCTGAAAGTTTCATGGGCATCAGAGACCCACGTGGGTTACTCGGCCCTACCAGTCCCTGATTGGCTGATCAAGGTGAGATATGAGTAGGCTGGGCAAACGTTCCGAGGTCAAATTCTTCCAGCACGGGGGTACATTTAAAGCGGAGACGACGGCACCGAAATTTTTTGGCGCGCCTTCTCTTTAAAGCCCTGGCCAAATATGAAGACAGTACGTACAGTTATAATTCAAACGGAATTAAAAACTACACATCCCAGTTACCATGGTGGTGCTTGTGATCATTGCGTTTAACCAATGAAACAGGGCGAAAAATCAGTCACATGACTTTGGGGCAGAGTTTCGAAAGCTTAACCTATCAGCAACAAAGCGAAATTTACACGATAGGCTACCTCAAACTGTCAGTTACACGACTGTGTATGTCGCTTAAGCCACTCCTATTTGGCATTTTAGTTATGGAGGCGAGAAGACGCCCCCCCCACCCCCACCCCTCTGGGTCCGTGATTTGTCGCCATCTTTAACTGTTCCGTGTCCGAGCCGTAGTAGCTACGCGTACGAAATAAAGTTCATCCCAGCTATAAAACATATATATTTTTGTGGTAAGAGGGAGCAAAACATCAGTATTTACTGCTATTAATTACTGTACGATTTATAGTTGAAATCTGAGCCTAAATATAAAGTTAAAATCTCGACAAAGCAATGTAGGAAATACAGAGAAAATAAATCCTTTCTGACATCTAAAATCAGTTTCGATCAAGGTCTCTAAAACGAACAAGAAAAAGAGGATTTTCGGAGGGCAATTACACTGTGTTTATATAGAATAAGTGATTTATGAACAATCTAATTTCTTGTTCGTTTAAAACTGAAATGTCAGCTGCAAAAGATCGCACCAGAAACGGCACTCTCTCTGCCTGTCATAGACGTTCAGGAAAGGCTGAATGAAGTCATGTCAAGTACAATAATTCGGTGATCAATAATAACAGTTGTAGGACAAGAAACAAAAGATAGTGAAAACTTAAGCTTTTTAAGGCTAAAACTCAAATTCATTCTACAAATTAAGGCAAATGAAAATTCAGGACGTTAAAGTGCTAGAGGTGTAAAAACTACAAAAATGCACATGAGCAAAAAGTTTTAGAAATGGAGGAGATGTTGCTTTGAAATAAGCAAACAGAAAAAAAGCCATGACTATAGTGCAGAAGAGGGATGCAGGAACACTTGCTTAGATATACAAAAAAATCACAAAAAGGTGTATGTTACAAAAGAACATGCAAACATGTTCATCATGTACATGAACATGTACATCAATTTCCCTTCGCGATCAATAGTTTTATCTATAAACATGAAACAGAGTGAGGAATCAGAAAATTAGCATGCATAAAAAACAGCAATTCTGTCAGTGAGCCCTAAATGAATTAATAGCAACCATGGTTTCATGGAGGGCTTCTCAGATAGTTGGGCATTCAGGTAGATTGCCAGGTGAAAGGATTTGTAAACATATTTTGTTAAAGCAAGTCAGTTTTTTTCCACAACACATAAAATAAATTTTTCCAAGAAAGTTTAGCCTTTGTCACTAATGAAACCACTAAATAAAGACATAAATATAGAAATCTTAAGATTTTTTTTATTCAATGTTGGTAGCAGGATGAACTGTCAGGTTGAGCTAAGTGTATGTTTTGTCGCAGAGTTGCTGCAAGATGTTAACAGTGAAAAAAGGTATTTAGAAATGAGTTATTTCAAGAAGAAAATTTTCAGAATAATTGCAAATCTAGCAGGATAGAGAAAGCACAGAAAACAGGCAGTTAGATTGATCAGATTAGTATGAAAGGTCATTTAGCAAAGGGAATGAGAAGAGTGACAAACTAGTATACTTTAGATCTTTTTTTCTGAACCAGGGAAAATCTGATCATGTTTCTCTATAACAATAATAAAAAACTTTATTTTATATACCACCTTTAAAAGTGGCATCTCAAAGCAATACAGTAGATGTAAAAACAGATAAAAGGACCACAGATTACAAAGTAAAGGGTACGTGACTGATATCACTGGGAATACAAATTGAGAGCTCTGGGGTGCAGCTAGAGAAGACCCTGTCACCCACAGAATGTAGATGTTCTTGAGGACAGCTAGAAGACCAGAGTCAGACGGACAAAGGTGGGGAGTAGACAGATAATAAGCCATATACTGTAAGTACTGAATGAGGATGAGGATTTTGAAGTTGACTCGAAACCTGATAGGTAACCAGTGCAAGGACTTGAAAACAGGTGTAATGCATCCCTGATAGGATTCTCGCTGTCATATTCTGAACATATTGAAGATTGCTCAGTGTGGATTTAATTTCCCCAGTGAACAGGATGTGCATTTATTAATTCTAGAAAAAAAGCCTTTCTTGATTTCTCTAGTTCTTAGTTTCTCTAGTTCCCTTTAAAATAAACTATTATTCCACAATGCAGAGTATTACATGGCCAGTATTTACACATGATATTTGTGATTTAAAGAAATTAACACAAGCAGCTTTTGGAGATTTAAGTGTTGGCTGAGTTATTGCAGGATAAAAGACTAGAGATGTTGGCAAGAAGAAGATAGTTTGGGGAAAGCTGAGGAATACACTTATAACAAGAACACTTCCTAATGGGGTTAGGCATACTTTTGATGAAGATGATGAAGTTAACAGACTATATGTTTACATAGATACTGAAATAAGGATTGTATTTTAGATTATGTGTAGTTGCTGGCATTGAACTGTGTGTTGGATGCACATGAATTGAAGTAATGGGCAAACATAGCTGATGCGGATCCACAGAGCCAGCATATTAAGATGTTTATAATTAGAGGCAATTTGTTTAAATAACTAGGTATGGATACTGATGTGCAAGAGAGGTGGAAAGGCTGTTTCCTTAAGCTTCCTTATGTTTTGGAGTGCGAGAGGGAGTCATATCACACATATGGAGAAAACCCATGTAACCCAGAGAGAACATGCAAACCCCACACACACAGGATGGCAGGAATTGAACCTAGGACGCCAGTGCTGCAAGATAGCAATGCTAACCACTTCGCCACCATTATAAATGGATGGATATCTTAGTTATCTTTCTAGTTCACAGGTTTGCATGCATAATTTAATTTTGAAAGCCACTGAGACATCAGGCACTACTGTTGTATTTATGAAAAAGAAACAAAACAAAAAGCATACTAACAACTGTGCCATCCTACTCCTTAGTTAATACATTTTATTATTCATAAACAGTTAACATTGTTAGCAAAATATTTTGAATTATATTTAACCCTATTTTTTCTTTAGTTTCGTATTTAACTTATTATATGATAGTCAGATTTAATGTATATTTGAACAATGAAAATATATTTTTACAAGATGCGGGGGAAAGTGCAATAACTTATTACAGTGCTAAATTTAATATTATTGATTGCTAATAGTTTATGCTAACACCTAACTTTCTTAATTAGATGTATTTAAAACAGTGAACTAAGTGTAACATACCATTCAGATATACAATCGAGAATAGTTTTGTGGTGTTTGTATGGATGAAACGTTTCTAAAATGTGTAACAAAATTAAAGACGATTAAAATCTGTAATCTTTCCACTTGTAATGTCATTAGACAGAACAACAAGTTTCTGCTTTGTCTAAGGATGGTATCAAAAAATAGTCTAAGTGGTGAGAAAGTTGTGCTTAATGATAATTAAGGGACTTAAAAGTAAAAAGAGATGGTTCATATTGCTTGATTATTTTAAAAACTAAGTTATAAGTGCAGACGCGATTGGTGCCATAAGCGCTCCAGGCAGTAGAACGTTCGTTCTGTACTGCTGAGCTCCGCGCCTCCTCCCTCTCTCGGTGCCGCGCCCCTCTCTGACGGAGCGCAGTGGGCGGTACGCTGTTTTCAGAGCCTCTGATTGGGAAAAAAAGACCTGCTGATCAGTTTCACACACCAGGAAGAGAAAAGAATGGGATTTTTTCTCTTCGAAACGTGTGTTGTCTTTATGAAATTCGTGTATTTTAAACATTTAATTAAGAAGTAAAAACCTTACAGCGTACACAAAGATTCTGAGCTGATCACGAGGAAGAAAAATCACCCATTTTTCGCGCATAAAAAGTGGTTTTTAACTCTCGAAACCCGTTTTTATAGGTTTTAAAGTCGTGCGATGTCTAAGTTAAGCAGGAACACATCATTATATCTCATTTTTTATTTCTTTTTAAAAAAAATAAAAATCGTTTGCCCAGCCTAATATGAGTGACCATTGATCATGATAGCCAGGCTTAGCTAAGTGCATCCCCATTTGGGAGCTGTCCCTTATCAAAAGAAAACATCTTTAAATCAGCCTGCACAAATAGCTTCTCTGTGGCTGCACCACAGAGATGAAGAGATTTGGGAAAGCACAGCAACGCTTAATTCTGTCTTATTAACAAGCATTGCCGCTAAAGTATTTTTAGAAAGTTACTTACCTTTGAATCGTCCTCGGTTTAGATTCTCTTTGCCTCCTCTCCCCTTTATAATGTCGTCTCACTGTGCTTTCAGAAACGAAGATGTCCATCGAAGCCAAATGCTGTACAATGTCTCGTGTTGACTTCCCGTTTCTTTTCATCTCCATTACTTTGTGTGAGAGAGTCTTCGTGATTTTGGCCATAGTCCGTCTCCTTACCAAAGCGATACAGTGGTGCAGCTTGAAGTCTGTACCTGTATACAGTATGGCACAGATAAAACTTACACCATACCGATGAGCTAATACCAGGGAAAGACACTCCTATTTTATTTAAAACACAATACGCCAGGAAATGTGTCTGATGCATTAGCAAGTTAAAAAAAATTACTTATCCAGTTTCTCAAAATAAAATTATTTTTCGAAAAATGTAATGCAAGATGCTTTCTAACGTCGGGCAATGTTTTTTTTAAATCTAACATTGATAGATTAAAAAGTCATTCCTAATAGCAATTATTTACCTGCATAAACTTATAAAGGTTGTATTTTCACACAGTGAAGAGGTCTTTTTTAGTTATGCAGTAGTTGTGCAAGCTCTGGTGAGTGTGTCTTTTTTGATGAGTTTCAAAGGGAAATAGGTTCGTATTCGTCTTCCCTGACGCAAAACAGGGTCAGGGGGCAGGGTGTGGGGCTAAACTTTCATACTTGATTGAGAAAGAGCTTTCTGTGTTTCCCTTCCAGAGTTCAAAAAGGACATTGAGTGTTTCCTGGATTTCACTGGTTATTAAAGATTTATTAATTACATCACCAGCACTGGCCGTGGGGCCGTGGGGTGAGACAGGGCTGCAGCCTGAGCCCAGGCCTGCAGGCCTGCAGCCTGAGCCCAACACTGTTTAATATCTATATCAACGAATTAGCAGGAATATTAGAACAGGCTGTGGCTCCTGGTCTCACACTACACGACACAGAAATCAAGTTCCTGCTCTATGCAGATGACCTGGTCCTGCTGTCGCCCACAGAACAGGGGCTGCGGCAGAACCTGGCACTGCTGGAGCAGCACTGTCAGACCTGGGCGCTGACAGTCAATCTGGACAAGACCAGAGTTATGGTTTTCCAGAAAAAAGCCAGACCTCAGGGAAACAGGTACAAATTCACACTTAACAACAACACATTGGAGCACTCATCCAGCTACACATATCTCGGCATATCACATATACCATCAGCTCATCTGGAAGTTTTGACCTGGCAGTGAAGGCACTGAGAGAGAAGGCACGCAGGGCTTTCTACGCAATAAGAAGGAGGCTCTTCAACATCAATCCACCAACAAGAATCTGGCTCCAAATATTTGAAAGTGTAATCCAACCCATTGCCCTATACGGCAGTGGTGTGGGGTCCCCTCACAGACCAGGAGTACACTCAATGGGACAAACACCCCACAGAAACTCTGCACATGGAGATCTGTAGAAACATCCTCCGTGTGCAGAGCAAAACACCTAACAACGGGTGCAGGGCCGAATTAGGCCAGTACCCACTATTGATAAACATACAGAAAAGAATATTAAAGTATTGGCTTTAATATTAGCCGTACAGAAAATTAAAGTGCCCCTTTCCATTCAACGGGTGTCTGAGTCGCTGTGTCCTATCTTCTGACAGTCGCTGTCGTGAATGGCTGTAGAGTGTATCTTATTTTTAGTACTATATTTTTATGTTATATTCCCTATTAATCAAACTCCAAGAGTATGTATCGACTTGTTCCCCCCTCCCACCCCTCTCTGTGTACAGTAGAGCCTCCTGTCCTGACTGCAGGAGCTCATTCAGCTGTGTCTGGAGAGAATCCAGGGTATCAGCTTCAACCACACGGCTGGGCAGCTTGTTCCCCCCTCTCGCCCCTCTCTGTGTACAGTAGAGCCTCCTGTCCTGACTGGTGGAGCTCATTCAGCTGTGTTTGGAGAGAATCCAGGGTATCAGCTTCAACCACACAGCTGGGTAGGTTGTTCCCCCCTCCCGCCCCTCTCTGTGTACAGTAGAGCCTTTCAGTATTGTATTTCATTTTATGAGTTTTCTTTTAACAAAAACACTTCTTTGAAAAACTAAAATAACAAATATTATGGATACTAAAGTATATTGACATTTTTTATATTTCAAAATAACACATGTTCGTACTGTATGTACAGTACACAGCGGTACCGCAGGTTGAACTGTAGAGCGCAAATTCACCTGAGCCCAAAAGCCCAACATTATGTGCATTCGCCTGGCGCAGTGCGGTTTTCATCACTCTCTGCGGGAGTGCTGGCTGTGACGAATTAAACCGGTTTCACAGGTATTTTCAGAGTAGAAGGGGGCGAGTCTTCCAGCGAAAGTCGGGAGGCATTAGAAGCTTGCCACACCCGGACTGTTACACCAACGCATTAGCACGTCAAAGCTATCCCATTGAGGAGCCGGGCGCAATAATTGTTTTGTTCCTTGATTTTATGATCTGCAAGGCCATTTGGCTGCAGCGAATGTGAATTCTGTCTGGCGTTGCCAGATTGTGAAAAAATATTTTAAAAAGTATTTAAATCAAGATGGGTGGTAAGGGAGTTGTCTCTATGACACTCTCCCTTATAAAATTAACGTGAAACAAAACTAAAACTAATAATAAGATACAATCTACAGACATTCACAACATAGACATATCTTAAAACATTTACATATATTGTTAAATTATTACTTTGAATATATACTTTAAGTTACTGAAACAGCCAGTTAATAAAACCGTTGCAATTTTGTTCTTGTTTGGCGGTGGGGATATTCTGAAAACAATTGATTTAAAGACAATCTGTCGAAGTGCAATGAAATACAATATTACGCTGGGTAAACGTTCCGAGACCAAATTTCCCCAATTTAATATGTGCTTTTCTATATTTATTGTCAATTAATTGTCCATAATATTGCTATTCTATTTTTTCAAAGAAATGTTTGTTAAAAGAAAAGTCACGGCACCGGCTGGATTTGAACACCCAACCTGTGGTTCAGCAGTCGGGGACGTAGACCACAGGACCACCGGCAAGGTCACATGAGGAGTGGTGAAACAGCCCTACACATACAGAATCAACAAACATTGTACAGGGTGTACTATTCTTGTGTTGCAGTACATGAATATAATTATATCGTTATTAATTTCTTTAGATACGCGATTCCATATTATATTCCCTATTAATCAAATTCTAAAAGTATGCTTGTTGACTCCGGTATCGAGCATATTTGCAGAAAAGCTTCAAACTACCACTTTTTATACACGTTATTTCACATGTTAGTTAAAGACTTCGATGCTTAAAATGTTTAGGGAGAAATGGAATACTGGTGTGTATTTTTTCTTTAAAGTACCAAGACCAGCCATATACTGTAATACTGTATGTTTATGTTCCAAAATTAATATCGTTTATGGTCTTCACACGCGTTATGCTCCTATTCTTTTAATGCTCAGCTGCTAAGATTTCCCTTCAGTGGTAAAATTCCATATAAATATTCAATACTAAAACGGGCACAGTAAAGACATTTAAATCTTTCTACAACCGACCAACGCACCACTAGTGCCCCTGTCGGTCAACCAATCATGTACGACGCGCGATGGCATAGCCAATTACCCGCGGTACATGTCTGTGCCGCGCACTTTGAATGGCTGCATCTGTACTTTGGTGGGGAGCCGCGTCAGCCTGCAATGTTTTGGCTGTGAATCCTTCTTCAGGTGTGAGGGTCTTCAGCTCAAAATGAAACGCTTGCAATTTGTAATGTAGGGCGCTCTGAACGAGTTCAACTAATGCAGGAAAAATGTATTTCCCTGAAGCTGTACTGATTCTTATGGAAGCCAGTTTCCGCCAGGGAGTAAAAAAAAAACGCGCTATGGTATTCTCTCCAATGCAGTGCAGTTAAAAACATATCTCTGATGCAGTTCCTAGATTAATATCATTTATGACCATCAGACGCTTTATGCTCCTTTTCTTTTTTCCAGTGGATTGAACAGGGAGAGGCATTTCATGATGTACTTTTCACTGATGAAACAACAGTGGCTCTGGAACAGTTTTCAACCATGTCATTTTATAAAAAGGGGAGATATGTGAACAAGCAAAACCCAAAACAAACATGTATGCCATACGACGTGTGCATTACTGAAGCTAAAAGTTTAGCCTCTGTCACACCACTGTGTTTAATGTAACCACTAAATAAAGACATAAATATAGAAACCCCTACGTTACAAACTGTATATGGCTGGTATTGGTATTTTAAAGAAAAAATACACACCAGTATTCCACTTTCTCCCTAAACATTTAAAGCATCAGAGTCTTACATGTGGTTATTTCGGAAATGTTTTTACGTGCTCCTTCTGAGCATGTTACTGTTTACTGTTACTGACCATATTAAGTTTATGTGCCTGCGTGTACTTTTCCTGTCCGTGGGGTGGGGTGGGGTGGTCTGTCTTTCATTAGACGGTTAGTCTATTCTACTCTGAGAATGTAGAGGGGGTGGAAAGTGCCCGCGGTCATTTAATTAGTATTAAAATTCGCACTGATTCCCTTGCGAAGATACGGACGTAAGAATATTCATGCGTGGTCAAAAAAATGGCATAAAAACGACAAAGTGAAGGCTGTGAAAATATTCACAATGTACTTTATACACAAAGCAACTGTTCTCATAACTCTAGGAGGTTTCGTGAAAATGCTACAGGCATGCCAAAATCGTTTTTGAACTTCAAGGTGACTTTACCGCGGTTTTCATTTTCAGATTGTGAATCAAAAAAGGCATTTAATTAAACAAGCGTTTGCGTTTTTAATCAATTACTGTATTGATTGAAACACACATTCTGTACAGATACAGTACAGTCACATTCTCCTGTCTTCCCGTGGTGTAAAACGAATTAGCAGGTGATTGAGATAACAATGTACCGCCCACTGAGTGGAATGTTCTCATTTATTCTCAAGTGTAAAAAGAGGTGATAACTCTTAATAATTCCGTGTCGCATTAACTAACTCTTCAGTTTATTCCGCCAGACAGTACAGATGCAGCTATTCAAAACGGGTGGGGTATTTCGCGGTATACCCCGGTGGGCGTGTCACATCAAAACGCAGTTTCACGCAGTATCACGCGGTGTATCGCGTCATTTGACATCATACCGGAAAGTATCCGGAATCACCTTGTAATACCGCCAGGAGAAGCCAATAAAGCTTAACCTCTCATGTACAGCATTTGAGCTTTTAAATTGAAACTGTGTATTACAGCATGTTAATCATCAGTCATTAAAAAGTTGGTATAGTTTATGAAAGCAAGATTGCTCAGTTGGGCAAAAGTACACAACCTACCTTTATCATAAATATTTTAATTATGCAGAAATATTTTATGCATCAAAGTCTTTACCAAATATATTACTAATAGTATTAATAATGAATGACCTTGGACAAGCTGTAAGCTCAAAGTATTACGCTGGTCCACATTATTTGTAACCGTCATTTCAAATGAAAAGACTTTATTTTTTCATCGACAAAAAGTAACACCACAGCATTTCGTTGAACTAACTAACAAGGACAGGACATTAGCTAGCCAATATGATAAAGGAATAAATTACTTTTTTTTTTCTTTTTAAAATTTCTTTAGCACATTTATTTGAACATTTACATCGATTGTACAAGCACTGAAAAACTGTCTAATCCCTAGTTCGTCAGGCATTTTCTTTTAGTATAACAGACATAAAAACTCCCTTGCTTTTAACAGAGCGTTTCATAATTTCTAACAACGGAAATTATTTAAACTGCGACACTTATCATTCAACCAGAGCTCAAAATATCATAAGGATCCTCAAGAGCACAACAAAGACTGTTTTAAAAGATATTTGTACCAGATACATGAGAATCCAAGCTTTTTTATCTACGTCTTTAAAATTTATCACACAGTAAAAAGTCAAATTTCTGGGGCATCCGTATACCAGAGATTATGGTACCGCTTCAGAAGGGTGTCAGCCAGTCAGATTCCAGGACCGGAATTATCTGTTTTATAATCGAGAATATGTAAGCACGTATCTAAATAAATTAATCATGATATTAATTTAAGGATCTAAATATCTAAATATATGTATCTATATAGCTGGTAGTATTACTGTATTTCACTTTCTTTGTAAACAAGTTTTGTTAACACCCGAATCGCAGGTGGATTCTGTTTTTTGGTCTGTTATGGTCTGTAGCTCAAATCCTGCTTAACTAGAAATTAGACACAAGAAGAGTATTATTGGACAATGTTGTGAGCCTCTGGCGGAATTTCTCTGTAAACTGAAGAGTTATAGAGGAGACAGGTTGTGTATCGCTTCTTTTGATACTTGTAAAAAAAACATTCCAATGTTAATGCGACACGGAAGATAATGTGGTGTATTGGTCGTTAGTGAAAAGATTTTATCATTTAATCTCTTTACTGTGCACATTTGAATCCGCTTAGTATTGAATATTAATATGGAATTTTACCACTAAAGGGAAATTTTAGTAGTTAAGCATAAAACGCAGAGGAGCATAACGAAGGTCATAAAGGTCATAAACGATATTAATTTAGGAACATAAACATATTATGTAAACTGTATGTTGCTGTTATTGGTATTTTAAAGAAAACATACACACCACTACTCAATTTCTCCTACAGTATATTGACATTTTTTATATTTCAAAATAACACGTTCGTACTGTACTGTATGTACAGTACACAGCGGTACCGCAGGTTGAACTGTAGGGCGCAAATCCACCCGAACCCAATAGCCCAACGTATTAATGTGCATTCGCCTGGCGCTGCGCGGTTTTCATCACTCTCTGCGGGAGTGCTGGCTGTGACGAATTAAACGGGTTTCACAGGTATTTTCAAAGTAGAAGGCGGCGAGTCTTCCAGCGAAAGACACCTCCCCCCCCCCTCCAAAACCCCTTTTTTTTGCTTACACTAGCAGTTCTTAAGTACAGTACAGTAAGTACAGTAAGTACTTACTGTACAGTACTTACGGTAGTACTTCTCGCGTTAAGAAAGCTAGGTGTTAGCATAAACTATTAGTAATCAATAATATTAAATTTAGCACTGTAAGAAATTGTGCTAATAATAAATTCTATTCTACTCTGAGAATGTAGGGGGGAGGAAGAATGCCCGTGGTCTTTTCACTGATAAAGGTGCTATATAAAATAAAGTTTATTATTATTATTAATATTGATGATATTCTTCCTCCCAGGACTTGTAAAATTGTTGTTGTTATTGTTGTTATCCTGTAAGGCACTTTGAGAAGCATACTGTCCAGCATATTGTATTTCATTGCACTTTGACAGATCATCTTATAATCACTTGTTGTTAGAATATCCCCCAAGAGGATATTCCCCCCAAGAGGATATAGAGGATGTCCCCCAAGAGGTATCCAGGTAACAGTGAAACGGGCCTACAGTCTGGGGAGATCGCCCGTTTTCCATGTAAATAGTTCCCTGGTTCCGCACCCCTTGGTGTCTCTCTCTCTGTCTCTCTCTCTCTCTCTCTCTCGGACCCGCGCTCTCGGCGGGCTTGTCTTGTGTCTCTCTCTCGTCTGGGTGCGGGAGTGCTGCTGGCGGGTGGTGACGGAGAAGAAATAAAGCGCAGTTTTTAACTCCACAAGTCTGAGTCTCTGTGTTCGTCCTCAACGAACCCAAATTCATTACATTGGTGTCAGAAGCGGGAGGATGGACATTGAACGGCCGATGATGTCGGACTCAGAGAACTGCCGGTTCCCCCAGCCCCAGGGACTCCGGAGGCCGTCAGGAAACGGGAGCAGGGTGGCCTAAAGGGGGGAAGGCCGGCCTTGAGTGACGCTTCCCCCGCTCCGGGAAGCCAGAAGGAGCGCTTCACCCCGCCTGCTGTGGGAAGGGTTGGCCACAGCCGGGGCTTATTCCTTCCCTGCCTCACCGAGGACAGACCCTGCCAGGCCCTCGTCGACACCGGTTCGACCATCACCCTGCTGCGGCCTGGTGTCCTGCCGGGCACCTAGTCAGCCGGACCCCCAGGGCGCTCACCGTTCACTTTGGGGCTGCGAGGGTGAAACACCCCTTCGTGAGGACTGTATCCTGGGGTTGGACTGGTTGCAGCAAGTGGGTGGCTGCCTTGACTTGGGCGTGAGGGACGGGGTGCTGCACCCTCGCAGCCCCAAAGTGAACGGTGAGCGCCCTGGGGGTCTGGCTGACTCGGTGCCCGGCAGGACACCAGGCCGCAGCAGGGTGATGGTCGAACCGGTGTCGACGAGGGCCTGGTAGGGAAGAAATAAGCCCCGGCTGTGGCCAACCCTTCCCACGGCAGCAGGCTTCTGGCTTTCCGGAGTGGGGGTAGCGTCGCTCAAGGGCGGCCTTCCCCTCTTTAGGCCACCCTGCTCCCGTTTCCCGACGGCCTCCGGAGTCCCCGGGGCTCCAGCGCCCGGCACTCCTGTGCATTGTGCCCCCACAGCAGTGGCAGATTACCAGCCGTCGTCGCTCCCCCAGCATCGCTGCGCTGGCCGTCTCCTCCTCCCCATCTGATTCCCCGTGCACCCCTCCGTTGGTGCCCACCGGTCTCCTCGTATACGACATCAGCCTGCTCAGCCAGAGCCAGGGCCTGCTCCAAGAGGACCGGCGCGGCCAGCATCAATTGGCGCTGCACCTCAGTCGGCGCCGGGGCCCAGAGGAACGCCTGGAGCGATATCTCCCGGTGGGCCTCCTCCTGGAGAGTAGGGTAACCCTGGCGGGCTAAGTAGGCCACGTCTGCGGCCGTTACCTTCACTGTTACCTGGATACCTCTTTATTTAGAACTCACTCTTCCCCTGCCTGTCTGGCTTCTTTTAATCCTTCTGTGCCTGGATTGCAGCGGGTAAAATGTTTTTCCAAGAAAAAAAGAAATTAAAAAAAGAAATTTCACCAGAGCCTCTTCTCGAGTCTAATTTTTAGTTTAGTAGGATTCAAGCAGGATTTTAGATTTTAGATGATTTTAGATGAAAGATAATTCCCTATTAATCAAACTTTAAGAGTATGTATCGGCTTGTCCCCCCCTCCCGCCCCTCTCTGTGTACAGTAGAGCCTCCTGTCCTGGATGGTGGAGCCCATACAGCTGTGTCTGGAGAGAATCCAAGGTATCAGCTTCAACCACATGGCTGTGCAGCTTGTTCCCCCCTCCCGCCCCTCTCTGTGTACAGTACAGCCTCCTGTCCAGCCAGTACAGGAGGCTCTACTGTACACAGAGAGGGGCGGGAGGGGGGAACAAGCTGTCCAGCCGTGTGGAATGCTACAGAACCCTAAACAGACAATACACACTAGCCAAATATTTGACCGAGATATCCAGACACAGCTGGATGAGCTCCACCAGCCAGGACAGGCAAATAAGATACACTCCACAGGCATTCACAACAGCGACATATCATAAAACTTTTGCACATATTGTTAAATTATTGTTTTTCAGGAAGTTAAAAAAACACTTGAATTACTTATCCAGTCTCGAAATAAAATTATTTTTCAAGCAATGCAACTAACGTCGGGCAATGTGTTTTTTTTAATCCAACATTGACAGCCACATCTTAAATCTTGTCAGTCAGCTCATTTTTCTCTATTTGAATTGTGGCGATTCAAACAACTTGGGATAACAAGTGGTCTCAAAGTCACCGAGCTCACAGAGCTTCAACAACAGATGACAATTTCCTTAGTCCTTCCTTAGTCTTCCTGAAATTGTCAGATTATGAGTGAATAAAAGCATTTTATTAAAAACATGTTTGCGATTGTTTGGGAGCTATATTATGTATTTTTCATATGTAAGATATAATGATGTGTTCCTGCTTACACATCGCAAGACTTTAAAAGCTAGAAAAACAGGTTTCGATTCACATTATCTGGCGAGCTAATAAGAAAACAAAGAACAGGACAGGTGAGACGTGTATCCAGACAGTGAGTGATCAGAAAAAGGAAACAATTGTTACGCCCGGCTTTTCGACGCAATTTTTTTTAACTTGCTAATGCATCAGACACATTTCCTGGCGTATTGTGTTTTAAATAAAATAGGAGTGTTTTTCCCTGGTATTAGCTCATCGGTATGGTGTAAGTTTTATCTGTGCCATACTGTATACAGGTACAGACTTCAAGCTGTACCACTGTGTCGCTTTGGTAAGGAGACGGACTATGGCCAAAATCACAAAAGTCTGATAAAGTCTGTTAAAGTCTCACGCTTGTGGCCTGTTAGACAAGAGGAATGTAAAAAAAACAATTACTTTTTGTCAATGAAAACCGGTGTGTGTGTGTCTTTCTCTGCTGAATGTCTCTCTCTCTGCTGAATGAATAAAAGCATTTTTATTAAAAACATGTTTGCGTTTGTCTGGGTATTTACTGTGTAATCTGTGGTCCTTTTAACTGTTTTTTACATCTACTGTATTGCTTTGAGATGCCACTTTTAAAGGTGATATATAAAATAAAGTTTTTTATTATTGTTATAGAGAAACATGATCAGATTTTCCCTGGTTCAGAAAAAAAGATCTAAAGTATACTAGTTTGTCACTCTTCTCATTCCCTCTTTGCTAAATGGCTTTTCATACTAATCTGATCAATCTAACTGCCTGTTTTCTGTGCTTTCTCTATCCTTTAAAACCCACTTTTAACTTAACTATCCACTTTTAACTTAACTTAACTATCCACTTTTTTACACGCTATCTCACGTTGGTTAAAGACTTCGATGCTTAAAATGTTTAGGGAGAAATGGAATACTGGTGTGTATTTTTTCTTTAAAAGTACCAATTCCTGGAATCTGACTGGCTGACACCCTTCTGAAGTGGTACCATAATATCTGGTATACGGAAAAGAAAGCGTAGATAAAAAAGCTTGGATTCTCATGTATCTGATACAAGTATCTTTTAATACAGTCTTTGCTGTGTTCTTGAGGATCCTTGTGATATTTTGAGCTCTGGTTGAATGATAAGTGTCGCAGTTTAAATAATTTTTGTAGTTAAAAATTATGAAACGCTCTGTTAAAAGCAAGGGAGTTTTTATGTCCGTTACAGTAAAAGTTCATTATTATTACTATTGTTAATTTGCTGGACAGAGAGGTGAACATTATTACACAGAAGACAAAGATAGCGATTTACGTTGCATTGTGCTGCTGTAATACAGTTTAAAATAATTAAAAGTCTAAACAGTATCAGCTTTATTTATGGGTTGTAATTTTAAAAAAGTCAAAAACCGCACTCAAAATGCAATTTAGAGCTTTCTGGCAAGAGGTGACACCCAAATTAATAATGTAACATGCCACTGTTTGTGCATGAATAAGGTTATACTGCTATTTCCTTAGATACGTGATTCCATGGGTTTTTTTTTGAATCCCCGGCGGAACCGGGCATCCATAAGAATCAAGTAATAGGTTTATTCCATGCTGAAAAAAAGAAGAAAGAAAACACATTCCATAAGAATCAGCGCTTTTATATAGCGCCTTTAAAGGTGGCTTCTCAAAACGCTTTACAGGATAAAAACAACAATAACAACAACAGCAATATTGTATTTCATTGCACTTTGACAGATCGTCCTTAAATCAATTGTTGATTTAAAGTTTGACAGTAACCCTAACATTAACCCTATTTTATTTTTTCAAAGAAATGTTTGTTAAAAAAAAAAGTCTCGGCTCCAGCTGGATTCGAACACCCAACACGTGATATAGAAGTTGGGAACCTAGCCCACAGCGCCACTGGCAAGGTCACATGATGAGTGTTGAAAAAGCCCTACAGAAACATTATCAACAGACATTGTACAGCGTGTACTATTCTTGTGTTGCGGTACATGAATATAATTATATCATTATTAATTTCTTTAGATATGCGATTCCATATTATATTCCCTTTTAATCAAATTCTAAAAGTATGCTATCACGTTAGTTAAAGACTTCGATGCTTAAAATGTTTAGGGAGAAATGGAATACTGGTGTGTATTTTTTCTTTAAAGTACCGAGACCAGCCATATACTGTATGTTTATGTTCCAAAATTAATATCGTTTATGGCCTTCACACGCGTTACAGTATGCTCCTATTCTTTTTATGCTCAGCTACTAAGATTTCCCTTCAGTGGTGTAGCGGCGAGGCTTAATAATAAGGCAGAATTAAGTGTTTCTGAGCTTCCCAAATGAGGCCCCATTTCTCTGTTCATCTCTGTGGTGCAGCCACAGAGAGACCATTAGGGTGATTTAAGGTTTCCTAGGACAGCTCCCAAAGGGGGGTGCACTTAGCTAAGCCTGGCTATCATGATCAATGGTCATCCATTGGCGCCTATCTGTCTAGGGAGTGCCGGATGGACATCTGGACTGCATTACTAAGTGTCAGGACTAAGTGACTCATATCTCACCTTGATCAACCAATCAGGGACTGGTAGGGCTGAGTAACCCACGTGGGACTCTGATGCCCATGGAACTTTCAGCCAATCAACGAGCTGAAGTTCCTCCAGGTAAAAACAGGCAACACAGAGAGCCTGTGAGATTCAGATTCAACAAGATTCAGATTCAACAAGATTCAGATTCGGGAGATTCAGTAAGATTCTGGAGAGGATTCTGTGGACTGTTCTAAAGGGAATTCAAAGGAGAATTCCAGGGCAGGACGGCCCAGGAGCAGAAGGCTCCCAAGGGCAGGACATTCTCGCAGCGCGCCTCCTGACCATCCCGAGACTCAGCCCGGACAACCACGGAACGGCCAGTGTGTCCGAGTGCCAGAACTTTCCTTTGTTCTAAGAGTCTAGAGTGGAGGTTGCCAGAGAGTAACCAGCAGCAGGCCTCGTGGACAGGTCAGAACTGTGGACAGCTGAATCACTATTCAGAACTAGCTCTTCATCAGGAACGAACCGGTCCTCTTCCTGACTTGCTGGGATCCACAGTCATCTTTTCTCCTGTGCACAAACTTTGCTAGTTAAAGCAACACTAACTAGCCGGTCAGTGAGCATCAGCAGCGCACCGTCGCAAGCCGCACAGCACAGCCTGGCACGGAGCCAGAGAGCGCGGATTGGACAGCAACAAGCCTGCAGCTGATTGTTTGTGCCTGCAGGAGATCTGAATCCCCAGAAATTGGATGAGTATTCAACTTCAATGCATTACAGCTCGAGAATTCAATTGTTATCCAAACCAGTTGATTTCAATTTAATTCCTAAGAGTTATGTACTTGTTTTGAGTATCTAATGTAGAAGTTGTAACCAAGTTCACTTTACGAAACGGTCTTAATGAATGATATACTGAACGTATGTCCTCTTGATATGTGTAACACTTCGTAACTGATTGAATATATATCTTTTGTATTCTGATAACCCTCTCGATAAGATCTGTTAGGTTTAAGGCATACTCTATGTATTAATAAATGTATCCTCGTGTATTAGTACCTGTGTGTGTGCGTTGTTTGAGTTATATCGCATGGTTGGATTCTAAAGCCATCAAAAGAATCAACTTTGTGATTTACTGCTACAATTGAAAATTGTCTCAGTAAATGCCCAAACCCTACAGAACTGGTGCCTTCAGAGAGCCACTATGATTACATATTTGGCGTCCCTGAACGGCTATGAAACCCTACATTTATGGCGTCCCTGGGTGGGCGTGGCAAGACTGAAATGAATCAACCAAGCGGAATAATTCATATAAAACGCCGCGGGTTTCATACACGATAATACAGTGTGCTGAAAGCCAAAAGGAAAAAAGTTCCCCTTGCTCTTTAAGCAGTGCTTGATTGTTTTGTGATCTTTTGCAATCTACCGGGTTGATTGCATACTTGATCTTGTGGTTTTCTGTGGTTAAACTGTGATTTCGTACTTAAAAGTAATACTCTTTAAGTTTAACGATGGTTGCTAAAAGGTCTGAATTCGAGTCGCTATTAAGCACTCTCTCTAGCAGCGACAAGTCTGACCACGATCTCCGTCATATCTCCGTCAGCGGAGAAGCTAGGAGAATAAACCTCCATTCTCTGAGAGAGCTAGCGAAGGACATAGAGAGATTTGACCCCGCAGTGTCAGAGAATAATATCGAGAGTTATATTCAAGACCTCAGGTATAACCTGCAGTTCCTCCCAAACGCCACAGAACAGGAGAAAGTGTTTCTGGTCAGGAAAACTACCAGCAGAGCTGTACATGAGTGGATGGCTAGGCAGATGAAAGAAGTCTGTAATGACTTTGAGCAGCTATGTCAAGCACTTATCGAAGAATACAGTGCGTTTATTGACCCGACTGCCGCGATAGCCGCCGCTCTTAACATTAAGCACGAGAGAGCAGAGTCCCCTCGCGAATATTACGAGAGACTTAGACGAACTTATTTTGCAGGGCGAAATGATGAGGGTTGCGAAGAGAACACACATTTCAAGGGTTTATTCATTGCGAATCTCCACCCATCAGTCAGAAAGATGATCTTAATGCATACAGATGCACAGACCATGAAAATGACTGATATTAAGAGATTCGTGCAGAAAGCCTGGGAGTATGATGTCCAAAGTCGCTCTGAGCAAAAAGCTGCTAAAGCGACTGTGTTCGCCGTCAGAGCCAGCAGGGTTAATTCCCTCCTGCTCGAAGGAGCACAGGCTCCTGAGCTGGCTAAGCCCCGTTCCAAAGCAGGCACACAGGACCGCACCCAGCGTCCTAAGTGCCATGAGAACACCGGGGAAGGGAAAGGGCTAGAAAAGGCTGAACAAAAGGATTCAGTAGCCGCCCGCCTGGCCAGGCTTGAACAAGCTTTATTAGGACAGGAACAACCGCTCCCCAAGGCTGCCGGAAGCGTGAATGAGCTGATACTCTCCACTGGAGGAGGCGGAGACCCGCCCCCTCCCACTCCCTCAGTCTATCTGATTGAGCGGAAGGGTTCCTGCCTGGATGAGGTCAGCCACTCCCAAGCGAGTGCTGACTCCACCCCTGAAGTCACAGAGCAGGCAGTAAAACACAGAGGAAAAGCAGGAAGCTTTTACCTCAAGGCTGCCATGGGAGATGTCTTACCCAGTGAGACACTGATTGACACTGAGGTTGAAAGGTGTTTGATGTCACACGGCAAGCTCAAACGGGTAGAAAAAGAAAAGGGTATGCGACTCAGAGTGGAACCTTTGGTGGATCACCAGAAAGGCAAAGTGTGGAAACAGGTCAAGGCTCCTAAGCCTTCTGTACAGAAGGAAAGGGGGGCCAAGAGGCAGACTGTGCTCACACAGTGCCCACCGAACACAGAAGCCTATGTGGAGATTCCTTCTGTTCCCTCTGGACAAGAAATAAAAATATTTCCTTGTTCCCCGGATATACAGGGAAGTCGTGTCCCGGCTGAGGTCACAACAGCCTCCATGCCACAGGAGCGGTGCTCCAAGCAGCCGCCTGATCCACCAGGTAAAGCACACACCTTTTACATCCCTAAAGAGGAGCAGATCTCCCCACCTGGCGATGAAAAGGAGCTTTCCCTGTGCACCCTGGCACCCAAGAGGGGTCAGGAACACCACCCTGCAGTGGTGGAAGGGATCCAGATGGCAGGAGAGCAGGTTGGTGATGTAGCCCTCACCCTTAGCCCTGAGAGGTCCTCTATTAGTGAGGATCTGCTTGAGCAGCTGTCACAGGGCCACCACCAGGTGCCCCTGGTGCAACATTCACAGGTTAGACAGGAGGTCCAGCTGGACGCTGAGACTACTGCGCTGTGGACACACCTGATCCCAGATGCCGATTCCCTCTGCTGTGACCCAGGGAACCTGCAGTCAGGTAACATTATTTCTCACAACTACCAGGTAGTGAGTGAGACTGACCTGATTGTTCCTGCCTCAACGGCAGGGTTTCCAACACACCCAGTCCCCCAGAAGGGACAGGGAATGAAAGCCGAGCTGGTTTTCTTACAGCCACCAGCTCAGTCTGTCAGTCTGAGTCTGACCAACAGTGGTTCACCCAGACTGGAGCTGGATGGTCAAGCCACCCGCCTGCCAGTGCAGGACATCGCAAAGAGGGGTGTCAGAATCCCCGCCTGTACTGACATGGGCCTGGTGGGTGATAGCGAGTTCGAAGACAGTGAACTAGCTATCCCAGTGCTGGGGCAGCTCCCTGAACCCCTAGCGAGGGAAGGGGGGAGCGAGCAGGTGTCCTACACCCACGCCCAGCGAACGATTGTAAACATGCCGATAGAGGGATTCCTCAATCAGGAAGTGTGCAGGGTGGACCTGAACAGTGAGAATGGGGTAACAATCCCAGATCACTCAGGTGCTCCAGATGACCACTCAGCCGAGGGTCAGGCATGCTCCACCGCTGCACCACCCCCTGCAGGGTTCCTAGAGCACAGGCATGAACAAATCGAAAAAGCAGATGCCCTGGAAATGGAGGAGCAGCATCAGCCGCTGCGTCAGATCTCCCCAGATTTCCAGGATGTTGGTGCCCAAGATGCCACATGGCATACTGAGAAAGACACCATGTACACGCTGCGCCAGCTTAGAAAGGCGACAGTCACTCAGAAGGAGATGACTGGGATCAGCCACCCGAAAAGACTTTTGGGAGGACTGATCGCTGCCGCCACTGTTGCACGTTTGCTTTTTCTGGTAGGTTTGTGTGCTACTGGCACTCTCACCCTGACTGCCCCAAGAAGGCAGGTGTCAGAGATACCAGAGGGTAGTGACAGACTGTATCGACAGCAGCAAAAGTTGGAAAGCTTAGGGAAAACCCTACAGGCAATTTCCTATGCAACAGGGTTAAACCTTATTCCCCAACCAGTGGACATGATTGTTGGTGTTATACAGTGGGTTTATGCTTGTGTGCAACAGGCCAGAATGTTGACACAAGACCTGTTAAGGGAGTTTAGTGCCACTGTAGCCAGTCTAGCCACGGCACAAATCCCAACCCACTTGATTCCACTCTTCTCAGTAGAGGAGTATGTGACATTAACCCCATCGCTCATAGCTCACCCAGAAGGCAATCCAAGATTGAATTCGGTTCCAAATCTTGAGATGGGTATGGCTACCAAAGCTATCCATTGGCTGTGTCTAAACGATTCACCAATGAAGGGTGTAAAGCTACTAATGGGCAGAGGGAGGTTAATGAACCCCATGAAGAGCAGGTGGGACGTAAATGGCTGGTCAGCACACCACGTTTAACTGACACTGTGACTTGTGACAGGCATGATGCAGCTACCTAATAAAACAGTTCCTTTAAGTTCCTGAGGAGGCCATAGTACAGCATGGTAACTTAACACTGTACGGTCTAGAACCAGACAACATAAGACCAAACTTGAGGTCATGGATGCCTTCAGGTGCCACACTAAGGAATTGGATAGAAATCCAAGAAACAGTAAGCCCTGAAGAGGTACAGGTAGTTAGTTTGCTTTAATGGAACAAACCTCCAAACCACCCTAGCAGATACCCAACACAGGTGTTCTGGTTTATCGGGGGGCTGGGAACAGGAACTGGTGTTATTGTAACACTGCTGCCGGGTAGCTGGATCATGACTGACAGTGTACTCTGAATGATGTACTCTTACATCAAGATGTACTCCGGGTAGCATGAATGAGTCAAAGGTAGCATGCCAAAAGAAAGGAAGTGACTTCTCCCCAAATATCTACCACAGAGGTATCAGATATTGACAGTGAACTTCCTGATGTGTAATTCCTAGACTTAGATAATGTCTCCTACCGTGTTTATACATACTCCAGATGTTATTCATCCTGTTTGTATCCAATGCTGGTTCCGGTATGAATTCTCGAGGAGTAATGTAGACATTTAAGATTAATGTTCTAATGGCAAGGGACATCACTTAACTCTGTTTTGTTTTGAAGGCAACAACGCCTCAGGACCTCGTGACCTTCAAAAAGGGGGGATATGTAGCGGCGAGGCTTAATAATAAGGCAGAATTAAGTGTTTCTGAGCTTCCCAAATGAGGCCCCATTTCTCTGTTCATCTCTGTGGTGCAGCCACAGAGAGACCATTAGGGTGATTTAAGGTTTCCTAGGACAGCTCCCAAAGGGGGGTGCACTTAGCTAAGCCTGGCTATCATGATCAATGGTCATCCATTGGCGCCTATCTGTCTAGGGAGTGCCGGATGGACATCTGGACTGCATTACTAAGTGTCAGGACTAAGTGACTCATATCTCACCTTGATCAACCAATCAGGGACTGGTAGGGCTGAGTAACCCACGTGGGACTCTGATGCCCATGGAACTTTCAGCCAATCAACGAGCTGAAGTTCCTCCAGGTAAAAACAGGCAACACAGAGAGCCTGTGAGATTCAGATTCAACAAGATTCAGATTCAACAAGATTCAGATTCGGGAGATTCAGTAAGATTCTGGAGAGGATTCTGTGGACTGTTCTAAAGGGAATTCAAAGGAGAATTCCAGGGCAGGACGGCCCAGGAGCAGAAGGCTCCCAAGGGCAGGACATTCTCGCAGCACGCCTCCTGACCATCCCGAGACTCAGCCCGGACAACCACGGAACGGCCAGTGTGTCCGAGTGCCAGAACTTTCCTTTGTTCTAAGAGTCTAGAGTGGAGGTTGCCAGAGAGTAACCAGCAGCAGGCCTCGTGGACAGGTCAGAACTGTGGACAGCTGAATCACTATTCAGAACTAGCTCTTCATCAGGAACGAACCGGTCCTCTTCCTGACTTGCTGGGATCCACAGTCATCTTTTCTCCTGTGCACAAACTTTGCTAGTTAAAGCAACACTAACTAGCCGGTCAGTGAGCATCAGCAGCGCACCGTCGCAAGCCGCACAGCACAGCCTGGCACGGAGCCAGAGAGCGCGGATTGGACAGCAACAAGCCTGCAGCTGATTGTTTGTGCCTGCAGGAGATCTGAATCCCCAGAAATTGGATGAGTATTCAACTTCAATGCATTACAGCTCGAGAATTCAATTGTTATCCAAACCAGTTGATTTCAATTTAATTCCTAAGAGTTATGTACTTGTTTTGAGTATCTAATGTAGAAGTTGTAACCAAGTTCACTTTACGAAACGGTCTTAATGAATGATATACTGAACGTATGTCCTCTTGATATGTGTAACACTTCGTAACTGATTGAATATATATCTTTTGTATTCTGATAACCCTCTCGATAAGATCTGTTAGGTTTAAGGCATACTCTATGTATTAATAAATGTATCCTCGTGTATTAGTACCTGTGTGTGTGCGTTGTTTGAGTTATATCGCATGGTTGGATTCTAAAGCCATCAAAAGAATCAACTTTGTGATTTACTGCTACAATTGAAAATTGTCTCAGTAAATGCCCAAACCCTACAGAACTGGTGCCTTCAGAGAGCCACTATGATTACATATTTGGCGTCCCTGAACGGCTATGAAACCCTACAGTGGTAAATATTCAATACTTAAACGGGCACAGTAAAGACATTAAATATACATATACATACTGTATACAGTACAGTTTGCATACAGTAATATGTTTATGTTCATAAATCAATCTCTTTTATGAGCATGTGAAAGGCATGGTGAATCGGAGATTCTCAAAAATTACTGTACTTTGCATGATTGGAAACAAATGCATGATTGTGAAATGCTGTGGTGTTACTTTTACAAAAACGGTCAATGAAAAAAATAATGTGGACCAGGGCAATACCTTGAGTTTACAGCTTGTCCAAGGTCATTCATTATTAATACTATTAGTAATATCTTCGTTAAAGACTTTGATGGCGACAGCTCAAACATGAGAGGTTGAGCTTTATTAGCTCCACCTTGCAGAAATTCCGGATACTATTATTTTACTTAAGCTACCACGTGGTGTTATGAGGTACTATACGAGAATTTACGGTAACTTGCGGTAGGCTGCGTCAAGCGCACCGCAGAATAATGCGGTATCGCCTGCTCATTTTGAATAGCTGCATCTGTATATGAAACTGAAGAACTGTGGATTTGTTTTATTGTAGCAACTGAAATACACTGTTTCAAGGACTGCACTCATAAATAATTGTTGTTCATTCTGTTTGAAATATTACTTCTTGTTAACGCTGGGTATTTGTATGGTTAATGTTGAAATGTATTAGAATATTAAAGAAATGGCCGACATACAGTGCAAAATTTCTCAGACTTACGATGTTTAGTGGCCATGGTAAACTGCTGTCTATCATAATGTCATCCAAGGCAACCTGCAGATTAGAGGTGTCACGAATACATTACTGTTGGAACGTATAGCCCAGTACTGTCAACAAATCCAGGGTAGGGGGAGGAAGATGATGCCTGAGCCTTCCTCTGCAGCTCTCTGTAGAGCTCCTCTCTGCTCTCTGAGTCCTCTGAGTATGAAGGGTCAACACAAAGTGGAGAGTGCACTGCAGTGGGTAAGAGGAGGGTTATTCTGACTGAGGTGTGTTCGTGGTCTTTTCAGACTCGACCCCAGAAAGCCTGTGAGGGCAGCAAAACACCACACAGGAAGAAAGGCAGAGGGGCTGTAAGGTCAGGGAATGTGGAGCCAGTGTCCACAGCTGGGACCCCAGACAGCACTGGGGACCCTGGGGCCCAGCAGAAGGGACAGCTGGACACACAACCTTACAGCCAGGGAGAGGAGGTCTCCTGTGTGGTCCAGACTGAGCTCCCCCAACACAGGTACTGAGCAGCTCACAGATAACAGCTCCATGAGCTCAGTGGGAATGGAGTCATACCCCTCTACTTACTGAAGCCAATTGTCCAGATCTATTCCAGTGTCAATTAATCACTGTTGCAAGATCATGTCATCAGTCCGAACTGTATCACCAAGCATTGTCATAGTCTAGAAGGTTTATTTTTCTTGTTATATTACAGCCAAGTCCAACTGTAATGTCAACGTTCAGCTGTATGTTTCTTGCTGTCCTTGCAAAGAAAAGTGGGTTTTATTATCAATGACCCTCATAATCTTACCTGAAGTGCTTTATTCTAGACTTTCTATTTCCTGTTAGTGATGATGGGAAGAGCATCATTCCCAGATCATCTTCCCCTGCCCTTTACTGACCCCAGTGTCTCCACTCTGTACTCAAACAGCCCCAGCAGCGCCCACCAGTCTTCTCCCGACAGAGGAGGAGCTGCTGATGGTCAGGACCTCTTCTCCTGGCCTGGCTGACACAGAGCTTTCTGGGTCAGACACTCTCGCAGCTCACAACAGGCATGTCTTCTACTGTTATACTCCTCTGTATAAGAACAGTCATATGTATAAATAAATGCTGCATAATAAATGCAAAGACCTTAAAATCTTAAGTCATAACTCCTGGATGAATTTAGTAAACTCTAAAATAATCTCCATTTCCAGCTAAACCATGTTTTACGCACTTGAGGTTTTAAAATATTTGATATGTTGAGAAAGGTAATTAATGCCCTGCTCCTCATGCAGTACCAGTGTGTGAGACTGATAGCCACAGCCTGAGCTCTAACTGCTGTGTTTCCTGTGTTGTGTCAGTAGCAGGAGTGCTGACAGGGCGCCCCCAGGTGGTGAGCAGCAGCACACTGAGAAGAAGAGCAGCTCAGGTCTAGGTCTGTATGTCCTGTCCTTCTGTCTGCACACTGTGCAGCCCAGCAGTATGTGTGAAGAATGTCTTTCATGGCAAATAAATCATACAGCACCATTCGAATGTAATGTTGCTACACCAGAAATAAATTCTACTTCAGGTTCCACAATTTCTGTTTTGCTTTCTTTTTTTTAGGAGGGGGCAGAGACCAGCAGCCCTCTTCCTCACTGGACAGGTACAAAATGTTCATTTCAACCAAAAGACCTGACTGAGCTCTTGGTGCCGCACTCATGAGAAAGTCAGAAGGTCTCAGTGATTCCTTTCCAGTCATTGTAAGAAATAATATTTCATGATGTCAGTTTACACTGTGAGCTGTTTCCTGGTCACTGTGAACACATGCTGTTGCTTTCCAGCTCCAGTGTCGTGACCTACTCTCCCCCCTCTGAAAGGACAGCGCCTCCTCTCAGCGTCAGAGGGCCCTTCAGAGAGACCACCCAGCTCCTGGGGTAAGGACCCGGCCGTTCAGATAGTTCCAGCTGCGGATTCACACACTCATCACAAGAAGCCATGACCAGCGTTGCTTCTCTCCTGAGTGCCTTGATTTTTCTAAGTGAGCTTACTTCCACCAGCAAGCAATGGCCGCTAAAAGTAATAACATCTTGCAGAACTGCAACGAGGGACATTAAGTGAAGAATATATTCAGAAATCTAGCTTGATTGACTGACGCCTTCTTCCTGATCTAGCTAGGATCACATTTTTTAATATGCAATATTCAAAACCGACAATATTTCAAAATGTGAGAATTATGCTTTGATAATATGAGTAACACATGACAGGAAGTGCCCAGAGTGCTTTGCAGTCTCTGCTGCAGCAGGGAGTGAAGGAACAGGGCAGCTCCAGGTCCCCTTAGTGCAGCTCAGACTCCAGCCTGTCCCAGGGCTTCCTCAGTTGACCCTGTCCTTCTGTCCACAGGTTCCCCAACCTGGGAAACAGCTGCTACATAAATGCTACCCTGCAGTGTCTCTCTGGGCTACCGTCCTTCTCCAGCGACATCCTGAGGGAGGGGCACAGCTGGGACACGATGCCCCAGACTCGGCTGCTCAGGTACTGGAACCCAGGGCAGGAGGAAGGAGCTTAAAGAGACCGAGACGGACTCGAGAACAAAATAAACTCGCGAGGTCACACAAGTCCTCCTGACTGTGAAAATGATAACTTCCAGTGGAAAACAAAGATGTAAATTGAACCTGTTGTTTAGATCATGTGTCTTAGTTTTCCTTCTGTTCGCCAATACTGACATGTGCTCCTCTAGTCCACTGACTTGCCTCTGTTCTGCTGTGTTGAGGAGTGTCCAGACTGTTCTCTTCCTTGCAGGTCGTTTGCTCACCTGCTTGCAGGGAGGAACCAGAGCAGCCTGAGTCAGAAGGAGGAGCAGCTGAGATGCATTAAAACAGTCATCTCAGCTGCTCATGAGGAGTTCAGTGGAGACAGGCAACAAGTGAGAGCTGCGAAACTAAGACATTTATCACTCTGTCACATATATTAGACATTGAAACGCACCTGAAGAATCCACAGAATGTATTCCACTACTAAAACCTCAAAAAATATCCACAGAATTAAAGTGATCTAAATGCTTCCTGATTCTAGTTACAGGCAAGGCTTTGAAGAAAACACAGTGCTCTACTGGGCAGTGTTGTTGTGCAGCTGGTGGCACTAGTGTGCCTGGATTCAGTTCACTTCCAACAGACATGCTGGCCAGATTAACCAGTCTCTGTAATTTCCCTGTGTGGGCAATTCGTCTCCCAAACCCCTTTTATGCTGTTAGGCTTCACCAGAATTAGATCCTGTAGTGGAGGGCTGGCACACACAGTTGATGAACACACGACAGGAAAGAACTCTGTCTGCTCAGGCAGGCTGTAGGTCTCCTTCACAGCAGAGATGGCATCTCCCTAACACACAGCTCTCTCACTGCAGGATGCTCATGAGTTCCTGAGCCACTGCCTGTCTCAACTGAAGGAGGAGGGACAGGGGCTGAATCTGGCCTGGGCCCGACAGCCGCTCAGTGCCCAGGGCGCCCAGCCAGAGGTGGGTGAAATGCCTCCATTTTACACCTGTCCTGTGGTGGCAAATTTCGAGTTTCAGCTCCAGCATAAACACACCTGTATGAGGTCAGTTTCTCAGGAAAAGAGCTACAAGTCAGTCTTAGTAATTAGAGTTGATTTTGGCCTTGAAAGGAAATTGGAAGTGTTTGAAGTAATGGGTGGTCACATGTCTGCCTCTCTGTTCTCTGAAAGCTGTGGAACTCAAGCCACCAGGAAAGAGGTGTTTCACCACCTGTCTCTGGACCTCCTCCCGCTGGGCTCCATCCAGGACTGCCTGGACCTCTACTTCAAGGTCAGTCTCGACGCTCGACGGGACGAACACGGGGCTTTTTAACATGTGCCTCATGAGACAGGCATCATGGGTTATGGGCAGGATCAGAGGAGAACATGGGTTTTGTGTCGGAGAGAGAAGAAATAAGATTGATTTCACAGATGTGAAGTTCACTGTATCTGCATAGAATATGTGTGTGTGTAAACTCTAAGCAATGATAAAGCCTCAGGCTCTAATGTTGCATTTTTATCCTACATCCTGATTTCTGCAAAGATTTTTTTTCTTAAATCTAAACTTAATGATACTGTTGATATGATATGGCTATACAGTGTACAGTTATTTATTTATATGTTTTTTTCAAGTCTGGCTGGTGTCACATCCTGATTGTGTCTCTGAAATTGTAGCCTTCTTTGTTTTCTCCATGTTAAATTCCCAGGTTTTAAAGCTATCACGTGAATCAGTCCTAATCCGAGCTTCAACATGTTATTCAGTCTGAACATAAGTGGGTCTCTGGAAATTGTGACCTCGACTAGGTTGTCTCAGTTGATCACAGACAATGTCTCTTCCTTCGCCCAGGATGCAGAGATTGAGCGGAGGTGTCAGAGCTGCTCAGGACAGCTGGCCTCTGTCACCTCAAGCTTCAGCACACTGCCCAGGTAGGTCTGCGTGCAGCTCACAAGCCCACACCAGTGTCAGAGAAGTTACTGTGTAACTGATTCACTCTGCATAGACTGATCTTAATGTGCAGCAGCATGGAAGCCTGTTTCCCATCTACAGTGCACTCGGCTCATAGGAAATGACTGCTGAAAGAATGTGAATAAAGAGTAAATTGCTGCACTGTTGCATTCATGAGAGTGTCTCATATAACTGGAGTGAATTGTGCTTCTTCACTGATATTCCCACTGTTCCTCTTCCTCTGCTGAGCAGAGTGCTGATCCTGCACTTGAAGAGGTTCAGGTACGACACCATGCTGCAGTACAACACCAAGCTGGAGGAGCCAGTGGTCATCCCCAGCGGCTTGACCACTCAAGCCCACTGCAGCGGTGGTGTCCAGCTTCCACATGATCTGGACTGGACAGCTGAGCCCACAGTGTGAGTCCCTCTTCGGCCCAGAAACAGTCACAGTGTCACACTGTCTGCAGCACAGAGCAGCTGTGTCAGTGGAGTGTAAAATCCAGCTCTAACATATTATGAGACACTATAGGTGTAGCAGAATAACACAATTCTTGCACAGTTGCTTCCACTGCATGCTCACACTTCAACAGTCTGTACTGTAATGTTTTAGTTTTGATGCTATTTAAAACATTGTATTTGTGCTCCAAGCACAAGGAACTGCTCTGTATTGCACTGTATAATCCAGTACATAAGCTCCAGACTGAGTACATGAAGACTAGCCAATTATTACCACTGGCAAGTGACAGAGAGCAGGTAGTCATGGAGAGCATTGTGTGCTGTAACTCTGGGGAGAAAGCACCTGACCTGTCGGTCTGCTTGAGAGCAGAGCTCACACTCTCAATGCTGTCTCTACAGGTTGTTAGAGGGGCTCAGTGAAGAAGAGCTCCTGGCTTCAGCCCTGCAGATGAGCTTGCAGGAGAGCCTGCAGTCAGGACCTTTCCCAGCCCCTCAGGACAAGCAGGGAGAATCACCAGGTAACCCCCCATTCACCTCTGGCCCACATCTCCTTAACAGTACTGACACCTTCACACATATCCGAAAACACCCACAGCAATAGATGAGCAGAATCTCATTCCTGTCAGATCACATTCTTCCTAATCCTCAAGTCCTTTTCTCAGTCCTAAACTGATCATCAGATCATTTGTTCCTTTCTCTGATGAGTGGCCGTGCAGTGATCTGCTTCCTAACACAAACTTGTGATCAGTTCACTCCACTTGGAATTACAAACTCCTGAATTACTGTACCTGTCATTACTTCAGATCTACAGTACCTGGCGCATTCTAAGGGGATTATCCTCAGAAAATCTCTTTCATTTCTTATTAAGGACAATAATGTGTCCTCTTAAGATGTCCAGACCCATGAAATGATAAAATCTTAAAATAGTTCGTCTGCTTCAAGTTTTCTGACATGGTCATTATAGCCTTATATATTTCTTAAGTTGCACTTTCAGAGACATGTGTGTTCACACTTTTTATTTCTGGTTTCCTGAATGTCCTTGAAAACAGAGAAGCAGAGCCCAGTGGAGCCTCACTGTGAGACAGAGGCAGTAGCTCAGCACAGACAGCAGCTGGTGAGGAAGGGGAGGGAGAGAGATAGAGGCAGCAGGGAGAACATGAGGGCAGACTCAGACAGAAGCTCAGAGAGAGTGACAAGAGTTTGTGTTGGAGTCAGTGAGAGGGGGTGTTTGAAAGAGAACTGAGAGCTGAGTGAGAGTTTAGGTTTATGAAGAGAAGAAAAGAGGATTGAAGAGATTGTAGAATGCAGCCCAAGTGAAGCAGTGGTGAAATGTCACTCACCCTGCTTCCTGTGTTTGTTTCAGAATGGGGAACCATCAACAAACTATCAGCTCGTCGGTGTCCTCAGCCATGTTGGGAGAACTTCCACCTCTGGTAAGACAAATTCAAAAACCCGACCTGTTATCACAGCGTTTATGAGGAGTGCAGTTATCTGAGGAGCTTCCTGCTGTTGTGTGTACAAGAACATCAGACAGAGATGTTAGGGACACAATATCAGTGTGGACAGTGTGGTCCTGCAGTGACCCATCCTTGCACAATGTATAGGGAGCTCAGTGTCTTCAGGGACCCTGGATTTGGTGACAGACATAGTTCTGGCCTCTTAAGGTTGTGGCTCAGGTCAGACAGAATGGGAACCGGGAGAACAAGGGGGAACAGGAGGAAGGAGCAGTGAGCCAGACGAATCCATGGGTGGTTTTTGTGAACAAAAGACTCTGTGCTTCCCAACTACATGCTATACATTTTAGATCATATGGGAAAAACATATATTTTTAAATCTTTACAAATGTTAGGGGGCGTGGCTGTGCACTAAGAGGAGAAGGATGTGTATCTGTCGAGCTCCTCGCCCAATTTAGCAAAATAGGCATAAAATTACAGTCTTTTAACACAAAATACCAACATAACACTTTTACAGTGTAAGAATGTCACTTGCGGACTATTTCGGACAAACCCCTCTCGCCCAAAAGCGTCAAGATAGACACGAAGACAACAGAAAGAAGGCGAGCAAGATGGCGACTTCACTGGGGGAGACGGTACAGTTGAGACCAACTTAATTATCGAAAAAGTAACATCAAACATCGCCAAAATATTAGATTCAAAACTCGCAACGATTCGAGAACCTGTTGCTGCTATAGCCACTAAAATGGACATAGTGATTAAAAGAATAGATGAAGTGGAACAGCGAGTTTCGGACCTGGAAGACGGCAGTGTAACGGCGGGCAACAGGATACGGGTGCTTGAGACAGACCTGCGCAAGGCATTGGATCGTCTTGAAGACTTCGAAAATAGAAGCCGGCGGAAAAATGTGAGAACCCTCGGCCTAAGAGAAAACATCGAAGGAAACAACCCAGTTGGGTTTTTTTGAGAGCTGGATCCCTGAAACCCTTGGCATGGAAATGAAGGGGGACAAAATCAAGTTGGAACGTTGCCATCGCACGGGACCCCGGCGCAAGTCGGGGGAGGGCGGAACACCTGTACCCCGGGCCGTGCTGGTGAGGCTGCCCAACTACCGGGATAAGCAGAAGGTCATGGAAGCGGCCAGGGCCAAGAAAGAAATCATTGTGGAGGGGAAAAGAGTCTCCATCTTTCAAGACTTCTCGGTCGAGGTGCAGAAAAAGAGGGCGGAAACAGCCGAAGTGAGAAGGAGGCTGCGTGATGCTGGACTGAGGTATTCGTTCCTGTATCCAGCGATCATTAAAGTGTTTGATGCCTCAGGGGGATCCACTACTCTTTCCAGCTTAAGAGAAGCAGAGTACTTCCTTAAAAATATTCAACGGCAATCCTCCACGTCTGCATAGAATGTGAGAGGTCCATTGATAAACAAGCAGCCTTGGCTTTAGTTTGTAGAACTGATCGAGCAGAGAACTGAGCGGTTATGCCTGCGCTTAGAACCTTTTCTGATGTTTTAAATGTTTTCTATCTTTAAGATTCTGTTATTAATGTTAATGATGAGATATAAATGATACTGTTTTGTATTGAAACTTAAGACTGTAACGAATTATTTTGGCGAGGAGTAGACAGTTTTTGTTTTAGTATAATAGTTGAACCCCCTATAACTGAGCGTAATTTATTGCTGACTGCCGCAGCTGCGTGACTAGCGGCAACCTTTAGTTTCACTTCTCTGTTAACTACGCAGAGAAGCTAAACAATTTTGTTGGACTTTTCTTAGTTTAGTTTGCAGACTGAGTCTAGCAATCTTGTTCTAAGACTGCTCTTTCTGTCTTTATCACCGTTAATCAATGTTCAGAAGATTAACAAAGTTCCTTTGTTTCTTTTTTAAATACCTGACAAGTGCTGTTACCTTATGTACTGTATGTGGTCACAAACGGAATTTTTGTTTTCTCTCTCCAAGACATTGTTTTATTTTTTTTCCTTCTTCTCTTTTCTCTTTAAAATGTATGGAACGGGTACGTGCAGCTGCTCTATTTGCTATTCACTGTTATGTTGCATTATACTACAATTTAGCCACTGCGTTACCGTATTACAACTAAAAAAAACACCATGAATAATGTTAAGATACGCACTTGGAATGTAAAAGGGGTGAATAGCGTAGTTAAAAGGAAAAAGATTCTGAACGTCCTGAAACGAGATAAGATTCAAATAGCATTTTTACAGGAAACTCACTTGAATGATCTGGAGCATAAAAAACTTAAAAGGGAATAGGTAGGTCAAGTTTATTACTCATCATTCTCCACCAAAAAACGAGGCGTGGTTATTCTCATTCATAAGAATCTCCCATTTACAGTCAACTCAACTTATGTGGATAATGAAGGTAGAGTGGTAATAGTTAAAGGATTACTATATGGTGAAGAAGTGGTGATAGGATGTATATATGCCCCTAATGAACAAGACGAACAATTCTTTATCGATGTGTTTGGACAACTCACTATTATGGATTGTAACAATATTATCCTTGCAGGAGACTTTAATTTTTCTTTCTGTCCTAGGTTAGATGAGATGCCATCTGCTAATGTACCATCATCTAAAATCTCCAAAGTAGTGACAACTTTATGCAGCGAAATAGATGTTATTGATATATGGAGATTCTTCAACCCAACTGCTAGGGGCTTCACATTTTACTCCTCACCGCATCAAACAGCTTCTCGTATTGACCACATCCTCCTATCCGGCCATATGGCCCATCTAGTAACAGATATAGGTATTGATCCAATTACTGTATCAGATCATGCTGCTGTGACAATGAGTATGTCCTCTCCACGACCAGTGGAGCGTTCTCTTGTATGGAGACTAAATCCATTTAATCTGCTGGACGATGAATTCAGAAAGTTCCTTAATGAACAAACATTGTTCTATATTTACAGTGCAATGACATTGAAGAAACCGATCCTAGGGCAGTATGGGAGGCTTATAAAGCTTACATGAGAGGTATGATAATTTCTTATACCAGTAAAAAGAAAAAGGAACGAATCTCTTTGCAATTAGCACTTGAGAAACAATTTTCAAAATTGGAAGAAGAGTTTTATACTGCTAAATCTGAGAAAATTCTAATTGAAATTAAAGAAGCTAGGTCACAACTTAATAACCTAGTGACAAAAAAAGCTGAAAGAGATGTTCTATATGCAAGACAGCGTCTATTTGAAAAGGGCAATAAACCAAACCGCCTCCTTGCAAGATTGGCAAGGATGGCACCATCCAAAAATTTTATTTCTGCCATTAAAGATGAGAATGGCCAGCGAACACTGGAAAATAAGAAAATAAATGGCATCTTTAAGAATTTTTTTGAGAAGCTATATAGCTCAGAAACAGATAAAAAACTGCTTCAGGAGAGCACTTTTTTAAAAGGCATAGACATTCCTCAAGTCAGTGATACACAGAAGGAACTTCTAAATAAACCTGTCTCCAGTAAAGAGATTAAAACACCTATCATATCACTACAGTCAGGAAAGACACCAGGACCAGATGGCTACCCTGTAGAATTTTTTAAAATGATGAAGGATCAGATCTGTGACATTTATCTCAAGGCCATCAATAAATCTATTAAAGAATCTTCCCTACCAGAATCTATGAATATTGCCAACATAACAGTTATTCACAAAAAGGGAAAAGATCCTGAATTATGTAGCTCATATAGACCCATAAGTTTACTAAATGTTGATATAAAAGTGATAGCTAAAATACTGGCAACACGCTTAGAGAGAATAATGACTAGCATTATTGACCCGGACCAGACAGGGTTTATTAAAGGAAGAAACTAATTTAATAATACCAGGAGATTGTTTAACATAATGCACCATCTTGACCAGCTACAGGTTTCAAGCCTCCTTGTGTTGATGGATGCGGAGAAAGCCTTTGATAGAGTAGAGTGGGAATATATGTTTGATGTTATGAGGAGATTTAATCTAGGTGAAGACTTTATCAAATGGACTAAGTTATTATATAGTGCACCTAAAGCCACAATACAAACTAACGGTTTCATCTCACCCCCATTCAGGCTGCATAGGGGCACACGGCCCCTTGTCACCCTTGCTATTCGCTATAGCAATTGAGCCATTGGCTATATACTGTATATAAGATGTAATCCAAACATCAAGGGGGTCCAACTGAGGGGGAAGAGATCACAAAATTATGCTGTATGCTGATGATGTTATAATGACAGTAACGGACCCTGTTCACTCCCTACCTGAAATTATTACTGGTATAAAAATGTTCTCAACCATATCAGGCTATAAGGTCAGTTTCAGTAAATCTGAGATGATGCCTTTAGGAAACATGGGAAAAGGAGAACCCGCCTATATTAAACCATTTCACTGGAATCCTAAGGGTATCACATACCTTGGGATTCAGGTGACCCCCAAGATCTCACATCTGTATTCTGTAAATATAAGACCTCTACTGATACACTTAAAGGACAACATGAACCGGTGGACAAATTTACCAATATCTTTCCTGGGCAGAATTAACCTGGTAAAGATGATAATATTACCTAAACTTCTCTATCCTCTATCTATGATATTCACTCCCATGACTAAAGCTGACTTAAAGGATCTGAATAAAGCAATATCAACATTTGTATGGACAGGAAAAAAAACAAAAATTAAATATAAGACTTTGCAGTTACCCAGGGATTACAGTGGATGTGCCTTGCCAAATCTGAAATACTATACCTGGGCAATACAAGCAAGAATCCTCCAGCAGTGGATTCACGCACCACCAGACTCCACCTGGGTGGATATGGAGGCTGAACACGGTAAACCAGCCTCTCTTGTAAACCTCTTAGGCAGGAAAATGACTAATGTACCCCCACTAGCTAAAAAGAACCCTTTAATAATAAATGTACTGAGAACATGGAGCAAGATAACTAAATTCTTTAGTTATTATCCCTCTCTTTATATGCTATCTTCACTTGTGGGTAACCCGGACCTACCTCCTGAAAAGACAGGCTCCCACTTTACTAATTGGCGAACAGCAGGTATACATAGAATTTTTGACTTATTTGATGGGGGGGTATTTAAATCATTTGAGCATCTTCAAGCACAATATAATATACCAACAAGAGACTTCTTTAAATATTTTCAGATCAGGCATAATGTGAGTACCAAGAACGGTGGTCTTGATTTATTCAACAGCTCGCACACACTAGAAAAAATCTTTCTAAATAATGGGAACTCAAAGAAATTTCTATCCAAGTTTTACACTTTATTGTCTAGGCATGAGGTAGACTTGCAAAAATCTTTACAGACAATCTGGAGCCAGGAACTGAGGTGCTGTATAGATGATAACACTTGGAAAACTATTCTTTCATTGCCTTCAACAATCTCCGTTTGTAACCGGTATAAAGAAATGCAGTACAGGTTGTTACATAGAGCATATATATCTCCACAGGTCTATAGCAAATTTAGCACAGGCACATCACCAAACTGCCCTAAATGTAAAACCCAGGTTGGAACACTGTTTCACTGTCTATGGGAATGTACATATGTCCAGAGGTTCTGGTGGGAGGTATGTAAAAAAATGATCTTTGTAATACAGTTAGATCCTCATCCTCTCACATGCATTTTGGGAGTCTTGCCTGTTCAGCTGCAGAACCATAGAGAAGCAGTCCAGCCTGCCCTGATGCTGGCAAGAAAGGCAATCATGACCAAGTGGGTGGGTGACGAGCCTCCCTCTCTAGCTCTCTGGGAATTACTCATAAGAGACTTGATCTCTTTGGAAAAGTTAAGATTCATCCTAAAAGGTAAGCTGGACCGTTTTAAAGATTTATGGGATAAGCCTTTGAGAGCATTAGGTTTAAAAGAGGAGCTCAGTATATATTCCTAAGCCATTATATATAACTATGCTATAACCTTTATGCCTTTAAATGGTAAACTCTGATATAGCTGCGACTGTACCTGTTTTTGTTGTTTTTTTGTTTTGTTTTTCTCTCTGTCTTTCTTCTTCTTTCCTCTTTTACTTTTTTTCCCTTAACTCTATTCTTCATTTCTTTTTCTTACATTCATTGTTATTCTCTTAAAAAAAATTTAAAAGTTTAAATATTGATGTCTCTACTGTGATATTTAGTAAACAGAATTGGAAAAAAAACATTTATATTGATTTAAATCGCGTTTTGATTTAAATCGCAAACACGTGTTTAAATATATGTGTTTTTTGATTCACAATCAGACAAATGCAACATAAGTTGATATCTTTGTCTTCTAAGTATCTTAAACTTTCAGCATAGCTTTCTCCTCGTTTAGATTTATTTTTCTTGGGATCTTGGGATCAAACGTGGAAAGATTAGATTGTAATCGTTTTTATTTTTTAAATACATTTTAGAAAAGTGTAATCTATACTAAAAAGCTGTACACCACCTGCTATAAAGATACATATTGTAATACTTTCGGGTTCGGATAGGACGGACACAAGAACTCAGACTTGCGGAGTTAAAGCAAGTTAAAGCCTTGATTTTATATATCACCTTTAAAAGTGGCATCTCAAAGCAATACAGTAGATGTAAAAACAGTTAAAAGGACCACAGATTACAAAGTAAATACCCAACACTGATTGTACCCATCTGTCATGCTAATAAAGCACCTTGAATTGAATTGAATTGAATTGAATTGAGAGAGAGGGGGGGGGAGGGCGAGCGAGAGAGCACAGCCAGGACAGGCAAATAAGATACACTCCACAGACATTCACAACAGCGACATATCATAAAACGTTTGCACATATTGTTAAATTATTACTTGTTTTTCAGGAAGTTAAAAAAACACTTGAATTACTTATCCAGTCTCTCGAAATAAAATTATTTTTCAAGCAATGCAACTAACGTCGGGCAACGTGTTTTTTTTTTAATCCAACATTGACAGGCACATCTTAAATCTTGTCAGTCAGCTCTTTTTTCTCTATTTGAATTGTGGCGATTCAAACAACTTGGGATAACAAGTGGTCTCAAAGTCACCGAGCTCACAGAGCTTCAACAACAGATGACAATTTCCTTAGTCCTTCCTTAGTCTTTCGAAATTGTCAGATTATGAGTGAATAAAAGCATTTTATTAAAAACACGTTTGCGTTTGTTTGGGAGCTATATTATGTATTTTTCATATGTAAGATATAATGATGTGTTCCTGCTTACACATCGCACGACTTTAAAAGCTAGAAAAACAGGTTTCAATTCACATTATCTGGCGAGCCTTGTTTTGTTAAAGGACAACACACTTTTCACTTACTGCAATATTATGGACACTCAATTGACTTTTAAAAAAACAACAACTTTTTTTTGACAGCTGGTACAGCACCCCACCGCGCCCACGCGGCAGCATTATATTCTCATGTACGGGTAGAATATGTTCATTGTCTTCCAATGAAAGAAGGGTTCCTTTCGCCGTAGTTGGGAGACATTAGAAGCTTGAAACACCCAGGATTGTTACACCAATGCATTAGCATGTTAAAGCAATTTCATTGAGGAGCCTAGCTTTCTTAACTAGTAAGTACTGTACTTACTGGGTTTTGGAGGGGGGGAGGTGTCTTTCGCTGGAAATCTCGCCCCCTTCTACTTTGAAAATACCTGTGAAACTGGTTTAATTCGTCACAGCCAGCACTCCCGCAGAGAGGGGGGTTGTACTTGCAGTGCATCGGTATAGATGGGAAAGCCAGAGCCGACCACTACGCCGCCCTCGTGTTTGGGGATGTTTATCATTCTCAGTGCATAACAAGGAAGATTAATAAACATAAACATAATCTCATGGTTAAATAGTCAAGTCTAGCCATGTGTGAGTCTAGTCTCACAGAGCTTCAACAGCAGATGACAACTTGTGAGTTCGATTAAGAATGAATAAAAGCATTTCATTAATAACGCGTTTGCGTTTGTCTGGGTGCTGACAAAGTAAAAATTACTTTTTGACAATGAAGAACTGTGTGTGTGTCTCTCTCTCTGCTGGCGTTTGTAATCGTTTTTATTTTTAAATACATTTTAGCAAAGTAATGTACTATAAAAGTATTGTGAGACATATTTGGGTTAACATGTTCAGTGTTCAGTGTGTGGTAATTTGTTTGGTGCGAGTGAAGTTTTATTTAATCTCTGACCCAGGGAAAAGGTTGGTGTGGGCGGCTGAGGAGAGAATGCAGGCTCGCACAGTGTCCGTTATTCTTTTTGTCTTAGTTTTTGTTTTTGTTTTATCAATAAAGTTTGATAATCGGCCAGTGAAAGCTCTGTTGTCCTTCACATGAATGCCTGAAACATTGTACCGAACCCAGGATTTTACAGTATTTTTTCTTTAAAATACCAATTACAGCAACATACAGTTTACATAATATGTTGATGTTCCAAAATTAATATTGTTTATGACCTTTATGACCTTCGTTATGCTCTTCGTTAATGTCTTAGCCGGAACACATCATTATATCTCATTTTGTATTTCTTTTAAAAGAATCGTTTGCCCAGCCTAACAGTATTGTTGTTATTGTTTTTATCCTGTAAAGCGCTTTGAGGAGCCACCTTTAAAGGCGCCATATACAATAAAGTTCATTATTATTATTACTATTGTTAATTTGCTGGACAGAGAGGTGAACATTATTACGCAGAAGACAAAGATAGCGATTTACGTTGCATTATGCATTGTGCTGCTGTAATACAGTTTTAAATAATTAAAAGTCTAAACAGTATCAGCTTTATTTATGGGTTTTAAATAAAGGCGATTTAAACACAATTTAAATCAAAATAAATCTTTATATTGTAACGCATAGGTGACTATTCATTGTTATTAAAATGACTTAAATTCGATCATGTTGTGATATTTAGAAATATAAATTTGTTTGGTGCGAGTGAAGTTTTATTTAATCTCTGACCCAGGGAAACGGCGGCGTAGAGGTCGGCTCTGGCTTTCCCATCTACTGTATAAACTGCAAGTACAACCCCCCTCTCTGCAGGAGTGCTGGCTGTGACGAATTAAACCGGTTTCACAGGTATTTTCAAAGTAGGAAGTACAGTACTTACTAGTTAAGAAAGCTAGGCTCCTCAATGAAATCGCTTTAACATGCTAATGCGTTGGTGTAACAGTCCGGGCGTGGCAAGCTTCTAATGTCAACCCGACTACGGCGAAAGGAACCCTTCTTTCATTGGAAGACAATGAACATATTCTAGCCCTGAATGAATTAATTGCAAACATGGTTTACATAAAAGACATTTTTCCAAGAAAGTTTAGCCTTTGACACTAATGAAACCACTAAATTAAGACATAAATATAGAAATCTTAATATTTTTAAAATACATGACTTTGCTAAAATTTATTTGAAAATAAACACGATTACAAACGCCAGGGGAGAGAGAGAACAGGGGAGGGATGTTGGTTTTGCATAAGGGGCGGGGCTATTGAAATGAGGGGAGTTTTTTGGGGAATGTGGAGTTACATGTTCTGGCTGTTTGTGAATTATCGTTGTTGAGTATGGAGTGTTGAGTTATTGATTTTGTGTAATGCTTTATGTTGAAAATTGAGGTGGATTTTGTTTATGATAAAGAGGATAAACTGGGATGGGAGGAGGGTTTGGTTATGCATAAGGGGCGGGATTATGATAATTGGAGGAATTTGCGAGAGTATAATGGTTTGATATATTTGATTTTGTATTGTTTTTGGTTGGTATTATGTTTATATGGTTGTTTTTGTTGGTTGGTTGTTATTATGGTTATTAATAATACGATCTATAGTTGAAATCTGAGCCTAAATAAAAAGAAAAGGCATTTTCAGAGAGCAATTACGCTGTGTTTATGTAGAATAAGTGATTAGGTTTATGAGCAATCTAATTACTTATTCGTTTAAAACGCTTTATAAAATAAAGTTTATTATTAATTTGCTGGACAGAGCAGTGAACATTATTATGCATAAGACAAAGATAACGATCCTGATCAGTTTAGAAATCTGTGTACGCTGTAAGGTTTTTACTTCTTAAACTTTTAAAATACACGTTTCGAATAGAAAGAAATCCTCTTCCTGGTACAGTATGTATAGCAAATGGGCACGTCTTTTTTCTCCAATCAGAGGGGTGTCAGATGGTGTCAGCCAAACACCATTCTGAAGCCCTACCATAATCTCTGGTATGGGGAGACTCCAGAATTCTGTCCCATAGTTTAGACAGATGATAGATACTTTTATTGATCCCGTGAGGGAAATAAAGTAAATCATTTTCATTTTAGGAAATTATTAAACGCTCGGTTAAAAGCAAAGGAGATTGTCTGTTATAGTGGACATAAAAACAAGAGTTTGCTGGCATTATATCCTAGAAGACACAGACCGGCGCCAGACCGGGAGAATGCCCGCAGCGTAAAAGAAGATGCCTGATGAACTAGGGATTGGACAGTTTCCAAGTTCTTGTACAATAGATGGAAATGTTCAAATAAATGTGCAAAAGAAATAAACAAAATAATCATTTATTTCTTTATCATATTGGCTAGCTAATGTCCTCTCTTTGCTAGTTAGTGGCTGTGTTTCTGCGTTGGGTAGCAACGGGTGACTGTTCTCAGGCGGAAGATGTAAACAGCTTAATTTTCGTGTTAAATAATTTTTAAAAATTAAAATTCATTCTATACAGCAATCGCATATTTGGGTACTGTTTCATAAAACTTTTATGCTTAAAATGTTTAGGGAGAAATGGAAGACTGGTTTGTATTTTTTCTTTAAACTATCAAGACCAGCCATACACAGTACAGTTTATGTACATACAGTAAAGTTTATGTTCCTAAATTAATATCGTTTATGACCTTCAGATGCTCAGCTACTAAAATTTCCCTTTAGTGGTAAAATTCCATATAAATATTCAAAACTAAGCGGATTAAAATGTGCACAGTAAAGACATTAAATGATTAAATCTTTTCACTACCAACCAATGCACCACGAGTGCCCCTGTCGGTCATTTTGGCCAGCCAATCACTTACCGCGGTTCCCTCCGGTGCCTTGCGGTGGCTTGTGGGTAGGTTACTGTACCGCGGGTTTTTACCGCACATTTTGAATGGCTGCATCTGTACATACTGTATACAGTACAGTTTGCATACAGTAATATGTTTATGTTCCTAAATCAATCTCTTTTATGAGCATGTGAAAGGCATGGTGAATCGGAGATTCTCAAAAATTACTGTACTTTGCATGATTGGAAACAAATGCGTGAATGCGAAATGCTGTGGTGTTACTTTTACAAAGACGGTCAATGAAAAAAAGAATGTGGACCAGGGCAATACTGTGAGTTTACATCTTGTCCAAGGTAATTAATTATAAATACCATTAGTAATATTTTCGGTAAAGACTTTGATGGCGACAGTTCAAACATGAGAGGTTGACTTTATTAGCTCCACCTTGCGGAAATTCCGGATACTATTATTTTACTTGCGGTACCACGTGGTATTATGCGGAACTATGTGAGAATTTACGGTATTAATACGGTAACTTGTGATACACCACGTCAAGCGCACCCCAAAATAATGCGGTATCGCCCGCTTGTTTTGAATGGCTGCATCTGTAGAGCCATATATGCAAGAAAAAAAAAGTGCAGAGAACATTAAAATAACACTTTTCCTAAATTTCACTTCTGTCTTCCAACACAGCTATGCCATCAATCATTCTCTATGTTTTCTAATCATACTTACCCTAACCCTAGCTAAGGGTTTGGGTAGTAAGGGTTAGGGTTCAGATTTTCTTCAATGCAACCTAACACTAATTTAAACAGAAAATATAACTCAGGGCATTCAAATATTAGTCTGAAGAGACTTGGCAGCCTTGCCACACCAAGCAAAATGTATCAACTGTGGTACAATTTCATTTTTTGACAAGAATTCTAGTATTGGAAATTTTGTGTCGAATCGTGCTCTCCATGAGCATGGTATCAGCGTTAAATAGGTTAAGAGTCAGGAAAACCCAATAAATGTTAGCTACACCTGTTAAAATGCCAGTGCATTCAGTACCAAATGCAGTAGATTGAGACATTTAACCACTTTCTTTCAATCTTTTGCTTCTCGGGGATTTGGACAACATTCCTATTTAGGGCAATGCAGTACATAGAGGCGATAAAAAAAAGTGCAGAGAACATTAAAATAAGACTTTTCCTAAATTTCACTTCTGTCCTAAAACACATCCATGCCATCTAACATCCTCTATGTTTTCTTATAGTACTAACCCTAACCCTAGCTAAGGGTTTGGGTAGTTAGGGTTAGGGTTCAGATTGTCTTCAATGCAACATAACACTCATTTAAACAGAAAATATAACTGAGGGCATCAAAATATTAGTCTGAAAAGACTAATCAGCCTTACCACACCAAGCAAAATGTATCTACTTTGCTACAATTTCATTTATTGACAAGAATTCTGGTATTGGAAATTTTTTGTCGAATCGTGCTCTCCATGAGCATGGTATCAGCATTAAATACGTTAAGAGTCAGGAAAACCCAATAAATGTTAGCTACGTCTGTTAAAATGCAAGTGCATTCAATGCCAAATGCATCAGATTGACACATTTAACCACTTTCTTTCAATCTTTTGCTTCTCGGGGATTTGGACAACATTCCCATTTAGGACAATGCAGTATATAGAGGCAATAAAAAAAAGTGCAGAGAACATTAAAATAAGACTTTTCCTAAATTTCACTTCTGTCCTAAAACACATCCATGCCATCTAACATCCTCTATGTTTTCTTATAGTACTAACCCTAACCCTAGCTAAGGGTTTGGGTAGTTAGGGTTAGGGTTCAGATTGTCTTCAATGCAACATAACACTCATTTAAACAGAAAATATAACTGAGGGCATCAAAATATTAGTCTGAAAAGACTAATCAGCCTTACCACACCAAGCAAAATGTATCTACTGTGCTACAATTTCATTTATTGACAAGAATTCTGGTATTGGAAATTTTTTGTCGAATCGTGCTCTCCATGAGCATGGTATCAGCATTAAATACGTTAAGAGTCAGGAAAACCCAATAAATGTTAGCTACGTCTGTTAAAATGCAAGTGCATTCAATGCCAAATGCATCAGATTGACACATTTAACCTCTTTCTTTCAATCTTTTGCTTCTCGGGGATTTGGACAACATTCCCATTTAGGACAATGCAGTATATAGAGGCAATAAAAAAAGTGCAGAGAACATTAAAATAACACTTTTCTTAAATTTCACTACTGTCCTAAAACACAGCCATGCCATCAAACATCCTCTATGTTTTCTAATAATACTAACCCTAACCCTAGCTAAGGGTTAGGGTAGTTAGGGTTAGGTTTCAGATTTTATTCAATTCAACCTAACACTCATTTAAGTAGAAAATATAACTCAGTTTATCAAAATATTAGTCTGAAGAGACTTAGCAGCCTTACCACACCAAGCAAAATGCATAAACTGTGGTACAATTTCATTTTTTGACAAGAATTCTGGTATTGGAAATTTTGTGTCAAATCGTGCTCTCCATGAGCGTGGTATCAGCGTTAAATAGGTTAAGAGTCAGGAAAAACCGATAAATTTTAGCTACGCCTGTTAAAATGCCAGTGCATTCAATACCAAATGCAATACATTGAGACATTTAACCACTTTCTTTCAATTTTTGGCTTTTCGTGGATTTGGACAACATTCCCATTTAGGGCAATGCAGTACATAGAGCCATATATGCAAGAAAAAAAAGTGCAGAGAACATTAAAATAAAACTTTTCCTAAATTTCACTTCTGTCCTAAAACACAGCCATGTCATCAAACATCCTCTATGTTTTCTAATAATACTAACCCTAACCCTAGCTAAGGGTTTGGGTAGTAAGGGTTAGAGTTCAGATTTTATTCAATGCAACCTAACACTCATTTAAGCAGAAAATATAACTCAGGGCATCAAAATATTAGTCTGAAAAGATAAAGCAGCCTTGCCCCACCAAGGAAAATGCATCAACTGTGGTACAATTTCATTTTTTGACAATAATTCTGTTATTGGAAATGTTGTGTCGAATCGTGTTCTCCATGAGCATGGTATCAGCGTTAAATAGGTTAAGAGTCAGGAAAACCCAATAAATGTTAGCTACACCTGTTAAAATGCCAGTGCATTCAGTACCAAATGCAGTAGATTGAGACATTTAACCACTTTCTTTCAATTTTTGGCTTTTTGGGTATTTGGACAACATTCCCATTAAGGGCAATGCAGTACATAGAGCCATATATGCAAGACAAAAAGTACAGAGAACATTAAAATAACACTTTTCCTAAATTTCACTTCTGTCCTAAAACACAGCTATGCCATCTAACATTCTCTATGTTTTCTCATAGTACTAACCCTAACCCTAGCTAACGGTTTGGGTAGTTTGGTTTAGGGTTCAGATTTTCTTCAATGCAACCTAACACTCATTTAAGCAGAAAATATAAGTCAGGGCATCAAAATATTAGTCTGAAAAGACTAAGCAGCCTTACCACACCAAGCAAAATGTATCAACTGTGGTACAATTTCATTTTTTGACAAGAATTCTAGTATTGGAAATTTTGTGTCGAATCGTGCTCTCCATGAGCATGGTATCAGCGTTAAATAGGTAAAGAGTCAGGAAAACCCAATAAATGTTAGCTACGCCTGTTAAAATGCCAGTGCATTCAATGCCAAATGCAATATTGTAACTACCCAAACCCTTAGCAAGGGTTAGGGTTAGTATTATTAGAAAACATAGAGGATTTTTGATGGCATGGCTGTGTTTTAGGACAGAAGTGAAATTTAGGAAAAGTGTTATTTTAATATTCTCTGTACTTTTTTTTTTGCCTATATCGCTCTATGTACTGCATTGCCCTAAATGGGAATGTTGTCCAAATCCCCGAAAAGCCAAAAATTGAAAGAAAGTGGTTAAATGTCTCAATCTATTGTATTTGGCATTGAATGCACTGGCATTTTAACAGTTGTAGCTAAGATTTATTGGGTTTTCCTGACTCTTAACCTATTTAACGCTGATACCATGCTCATGGAGAGCACGATTCGACAAAATTTCCAATACCAGAATTCTTGTCAAAAAATGAAATTGTACCACAGTTGATGCATTTTGCTTGGTGTGGCAAGGATGCTAAGTCTTTTCAGACTAATATTTTGATGCCCTGACTTATATTTTCTGCTTAAATGAGTGTTAGGTTGCATTGAAGAAAATCTGAACCCTAAACCTACAGATGCACACATTCAAAACAAGCGGGCGATATCGCATTATTTTGCGGTGCCCTTTACGCAGTCTACCGCGAGTTACCGTTGATTCTCCTTTAGTACCGCAAGTAAAATAATAGTATCCAGAATTTCCGCAAGGTGGAGCTAATAAAGCTCAACCTCTCATGTTTGAGCTGTCGCCATCAAAGTCTTAACCGAAGATATTACTAATAGTATTAATAATGAATGACCTTGGATAAGCTGTAAACTCAAAGTATTGCCCCGGTCCACATTCTTTTTTTCATTGACCGTCTTTGTAAAAGTAACACCACAGCATTTTGCAATCAGGCTTTTGTTTCCAATCATGCAAAGTACAGTAATTTTTGAGAATCTCCGATTCACCATGCCTTTCACATGCTCACAAAAGAGATTGATTTAGGAACATAAACATATTACTGTATGCAAACTGTACTGTATACAGTATGTATATGTATATTTAATGTCTTTACTGTGCCCGTTTAAGTATTGAAGATTTATATGGAATTTTACCACTGAAGGGAAATCTTATAGCTGAGCATAAAAAGAATAGGAGCATACTGTAACGCGTGTGAAGGCCATAAAGTATATTAATTTTGGAACATAAACATACAGTATATGGCTGGTCTCGGTACTTTAAAGAAAAAATACACACCAGTATTCCATTTCTCCCTAAACATTTTAAGCATCGAAGTCTTTAACTAACGTGTTACCGGAGTCAACAAGCATACTGTTAGAATTTGATTAAAAGGAAATATAATATGGAATCGCGTATCTAAAGAAATTAATAATGATATAATTATATTCATGTACCGCAACACAAGAATAGTACACGCTGTACGATGTCTGTTGATAATCTTTGTAGGGCTTTTTCAACACTCCTCACGTTACCTCACTGGTGGCGCTGTGGGTTTGGTTCTTGACTCCCCCATCACACGCTGTGTGTTTGAATCCCGCTGGAGCCATGACTTACTTTTTAACAAACATTTCTTTGAAAAAATAAAACATTTCCCTTGCTCAGAGATCAAATAAAACTTCACTCGCACCAAACAAATTTATATTTCTAAATATCACAACATGATCGAATTTAAGTCATTTTAATAACAATGAATAGTCACCTAGGCGTAACAATATAAACATTTATATTGATTTAAATCGCGTTTAAATCACGTTTATTTAAAACCCATACATAAAGCTGATACTGTTTAGACTTTTAATTATTTAAAACTGTATTACAGCAGCACAATGCACAATGCAACGTAAATCGCTATCTTTGTCTTCTGCGTAATAATGTTCACCTCTCTCCAGCAAATTAACAATAGTAAAAATAATGAACTTTATTGTATATGGCGCCTTTAAAGGTGGCTCCTCAAAGCGCTTTACAGGTAAAAACAATAACAACAATACTGTTAGGCTGGGCAAACGATTTATTTTTAAGAAATACAAAATGAGATATAATGATGTGTTCCGGCTTAGACATTAACGAAGAGCATAACACGTGGGCGGCGTAGCGGTCGGCTCTGGCTTTCCTATCTATACCGATGCACTGCAAGTACAACCCCCCTCTCTGCAGGAGTGCTGGCTGTGACGAATTAAACCGGTTTCACAGGTATTTTCAAAGTAGAAGGGGGCGAGATTTCCAGCGAAAGACACCTCCCCCCCTCCAAAACCCAGTAAGTACAGTACTTACTAGTTAAGAAAGCTAGGCTCCTCAATGAAATCGCTTTAACATGCTAAAGCGTTGGTGTAACAGTCCGGGCGTGGCAAGCTTCTAATGTCAACCCGACTACGGCGAAAGGAACCCTTCTTTCATTGGAAGACAATGAACACATTCTAGCCCTAAATGAATTAATAGCAAACATGGTTTACATAAAAGACATTTTTCCAAGAAAGTTTAGCCTTTGTCACTAATGAAACCACTACATAAAGACATAAATATAGAAATCTTAAGATTTTTAAAATACATGACTTTGCTAAAATTTATTTAAAAATAAAAACAATTACAAACGCCAGCGGAGAGAGAGAACAGGGGAGGGATGTTGGTTTTGCATAAAGGACGGGGCTATTGAAATGAGGGGATTTTTTTTGGGAATGTGGAGTTACATGTTCTGGCTCTTTGTGAATTATCGTTGTTGAGTATGGAGTGTTGAGGTATTGATTTTGTGTAATGCTTTATGTTGAAAATTGAGGTGGATTTTGTTTATGATAAAGAGGATAAACTGGGATGGGAGGAGGGTTTGGTTTTGCATAAGGGGCGGGATTATGATAATTGGAAGAATTTGAGAGAGTTTGTGGGCTGTTTTTGGTTTGTATTTAGAATAATTCATACAAGATATTGAGATTTGTTGATAATTTGAGGACGGTTTTGCTTTAATGGTTTGATATATTTTATTTTGTATTGTGGTTGTTATCTATGTTTTTGGTTGGTATTATGTTTATATGGTTGTTTTTGTTGGTTGGTCGTTATTATGGTTATTATGTTTATTGTGTCATTTTTGATTATTGGATGTAATAATCAAAAGAGAGAGAGAGCGAGCGAGCGCCTTCTTTTTACTTTTGTAGCCAAAGAGCCTTGCAGATCAGATTCCCTTCCCCCTACGGAAAGACAGACACATGTTTTCACAGTTTAGAAGCCGCTCTTCAGACGCAGGCGAGCGAGCAGCCCCTAGATAAAACATCAACTTTATTTAAACTCCAACGAAAGTATTAATGATTTTTTTAATCAAATTCTAAAAGTGTGCTTGTTGACTCCGGTATCACGTTAGTTAAAGACTTCGATGCTTAAGATGTTTAGGGAGAAATGGAATACTGGTGTGTATGTTTTCTTTAAAGTACCGAGACCAGCCATATACTGTATGTTTATTTTCCAAAATGAATATTGTTTATGGCCTTCACATGCGTTACAGTATGCTCCTATTCTTTTTATGCTGAGCTACTAAGATTTCCCTTCAGTGGTAAAATTCCATATAAATATTCAATACTAAGATGGGCAGAGAGATAGACAGAGAGAGAGAGAGAGAGGGAGAGAGACACCAAGGGGTGCGGAACCAGGGAACTATTTACATGGAAAACGGGCGATCTCCCCAGACTGTACGCCCATTTCACTGTTACCTGGATACCTCTTGGGGGACATCCTCTATATCCTCTTGGGGGATATTCTAACAACAAGTGATTATAAGACGATCTGTCAAAGTGCAATGAAATACAATATGCTGGACAGTATGCTTCTCAAAGTGCTCTATGGGATAACAACAATAACAAGTCCTGGGAGGAAGAATATCATCAATATTAATAATAATAATAAACTTTATTTTATATAGTGCCTTTAAAGGTGGCTTTTTGTAAAAAAAACGTTTTTTAAATGCATTTGCATTTGCACACAGAGCAGTGTTTACTTGAACATGGAGATGCCATACTGAATAATTCCTGCACACAACCATTGCAGCGGAATTTGCATCATTTGGCAGGGCTATGATTCATACAAGTGGTGGTGGATTTGGAGACAAAATGTATTTACATTGGGTTGCTGTAAGTGGAGCACTAATAAGCCCAAAGCTCTACTTATTATTTTACAAGAGAATGCACCTGACAAGCTGGACAGTATGCTTCTCAAAGCGCTTTACAGGATAACAACAACAATTTACAAGTTCTGGGAGGAAAAATATGATCAATATTAATAATAATAAACTTTATTTTATATAGCGCCTTTAAAGGTGGCTCCTCAAAGCGCTTTACAGGATAACAACCAATGAAACAACATTAGTTGGGGGTTGAAAATACCTGTGAAACCAGTTTGTTCACAATGTACTGTAGACACAGAGTGTTACACCAATGCATTAGCATGTTCAAGCGATTCCATTGAGGAGCCGGGCGCGATAATTGTTTTGTTCCTTGATACAGTATCTGATCTGCAAGGCCATTGGAAACAAAACAAAAACTAAAAATAAGATACAATCTACAGACATTCACAACATAAACATATCTTAAAACATTTACATATATTATTAAATTATTACTTTAGATATATATACTTTAGGTTACTGAAACAGCCATCTTTAACCATTCCGTGTCTGAGTCGCTGCAGGTAGAGACACGTTCGAAAAAAAGTTCATCCCAGCTACAGTATATTATTTTTAATATTTTTGTGGTAAGAGGAAGCAAAACATCAGTACTTACTGCTAGTAATTAGTGTACGATCTATAGTTGAAATCTGAGCCTAAATAAAAAGAAAAGACATTTTCAGAGAGCAATTTCGCTGTGTTTATGTAGAATAAGTGATTAGGTTTATGAGCAACCTAATTACGTATTCGTTTAAAACGCTATATAAAATAAAGTTTATTATTAATTTGCTGGACAGAGTGGTGAACATTATTATGCATAAGACAAAGATAACGATTTACGTTAAAAGACATTTAATTAAACACGTGTTTGTGATTTAAATGGAATGGGGGTGACGGGAACTTTTAATCTAAATAAAAATAAAATAAATAAAACAGGTTTCGATAGTTAATAACCACTTTTTATGCACGAAACACGGGTGGTTTTTCTTCCTCCTGATCAGTTTAGAAATCTGTGTTTGCTGTAAGGTTTTTATTTGTTAATTAAACTTCTAAAATACACGTTTCGAATAGAAAGAAATCCTCTTCCTGGTACAGTATGTATAGCAGACCAGCACGTCTTTTTTCTCCAATCAGATGTCAGATGGTGTCAGTCAATCACCATTCTGAAGCCCTACCGTAATCTCTGGTATAGGGAGACCCCGAATTCTGTCCCATAGTTTAGATAGATGATAGATACTTTTATTGATCCCGTGAGGGAAATAAAGTAAATCATTTTCATTTTAGGAAATTATTAAACGCTCGGTTAAAAGCAAAGGAGATTGTCTGTTATAGTGGACATAAAAACAAGAGTTTGCTGCGGCGTTATTGGAAACCCAAATTTAACAAAAAATCGGTGGCATTATATCCTAGACGACACAGACCGGCGCCAGACCGGGAGAATGCCCGCAGCGTAAAACAAAATGCCTGATGAACTAGGGATTGGACAGTTTCCAAGTGCTTGTACAATCGATAGAAATGTTCAAATAAATGTGCAAAAGAAATAAAAAAAATAATCATTTATTTCTTTATCATATTAGCTAGCTAACGTCCTCTCTTTGCTAGTTAGTGGCTGTGTTTCTGCGTTGGGTAGCAACGGGTGACTGTTCTCAGGCGGAAGATGTAAACAGCTTAATTTTCGTGTTAAATAATTTTTTTAAATTCAAATTCATTCTATACAGCAATCGCATATTTGGGTACCGTTTCATAAAACTTTCATACTTAAAATGTTTAGGGAGAAATGGAAGACTGGTGTGTATTTTTTTTAACTACCAAGACCAGCCATACACAATACAGTTTACATACAGTAATGTTTATGTTCCTAAATTAATATCGTTTATGACCTTCAGATGCGTTATGCTCCTCTTCTTTTTATGCTCAGCTACTAAAATTTCCCTTTAGTGGTAAAATTCCATATAAATATTCAATACTAAGCGGATTAAAATGTCCACAATAAAGAGATTAAAGGATTAAATCTTTTCACTACCAGCCAATGCACCACGAGTGCCCCTGTCAGTCATTTTGGCCAGCCAATCACTTACCGCGGTGCCCTGCGGTGGCTTGTGGGTAGTTTACCGTACAGCGGGTTTGTACCGTACATTTTGAATGGCTGCATCTGTATATGCAAGAAAACACAAGTGAAGAGAACATTAAAATAACACTTTTCCTAAATTTCCCTTCTGTCCTAAAACACAGCCATGCCATCAAACATCCTCTATGTTTTCCAATAATACTAACCCTAAACCTAGCTAAGGGTTTGGGTAGTTAGGGTTAGGGTTCAGATTTTCTTCAAAGCAACCAAACACTCATTTAAGCAGAAAATATAAGTCAGGGCATCAAAATATTAGTTTGAAAAGACTTAGCAGCCGTGCCACACAAAGCAAAATGCATCAACTTTGGTACAATTTCATTTTTTGACAAGAATTATGGTATTGGAAATTTTGTGTCAAATCGCGCTCTCCATGAGCATGGTATCAGTGTTAAATAGCTTAAGAGTCAGGAAAACCCAATAAATGTTAGCTACACTTGTTAAAATGCCAGTGCATTCAATGCTAAATACAACAGATTGACACATTTAACCACTTTCTTTCAATATTTGGCTTTTCGGGGATTTGGACAACATTCCCATTTAGGGCAATGCTGTACACAGAGCCATATACAGTATATTTTTAAATCTTTACAAATGTTACAAACACAACAGAACTACCACACCAGCTAAATACAGTATGTAAAACAATGCAATGCTATTTTGATGTAGAGAAATCTACTGACACTGCCTGTAGAGTCAATGAAAAGTCCCTTGGTGGTTTGTCACTGTGATGTGTAATAATGTCTCACTGATGAGAGAAGCCTCATCTCTCTGTGTCTCTGCAGGTCATTACATTAGTGATGTTTTTAACATCGGGGAGCAGACGTGGCTCCAGTGTAATGACCAGAGGGTGAGGAGGACAGACGAGCTGTCTGTGCTGAAGGCTGGAGAGAGGAATGCGTATATCCTCTTCTACATACACAGGTACAGACTGATTTGTTTTACAAGCAGATTCATTGCTCTAACGAAATGTTTATGACTTGTTAGTGTAGGATCGGTACTGAACTGTGACAGACAGTCAGTGTCGGTCATGGCCTAAGAGGAGCCAGCTGTGGGTTGTTGTCCTGACACCTGACATCTGAGCTCCTCCTATTTAAATGCACTGTGTCTCGTCAACAGGTGTGTGAGGTGAACAGGAGGGAGATCCACACCTGGGGCTGGGGCTGGAACTGGGACTGGAACTGGGACTGCGACTGGGACTGGGACTTTGACTGGGACTAATAAAAGTGCACTGAAGTGCCTGTTTCCTCTTTAACCCAAACTTTGTGCTGTTCATTTTTTATCCAACCAGTAACATTAACGTATGCAAATATCAGAAATAACTTTTTTATTACTTTTACTGCAATGAACATTATTCCCTTTGAATAGATCACAAAATCACATCAATAACTTCTGAAAAGACCCCTTAAGAGTGTTTTCATTAATATACCCTTACATTGAACTATATGAAATTACACATTTAACCCACTGTATCCCTTGTCCTCTATATCCCTGCTCCCCCTGAGAACCAGCAGTGTGGAGACCTTCTCAATAAAGAAGTATACACACAGACTTAAAGTGGCTGTGCCTCCCGTTTCTTTCTGTGTTTTGCTAAATTTGTTCCCCTCCACGGGCTGTTTATCTCAACAGAGCTCTCCACACTCACTGTGGTGGCACTCTGTGCGTTAAACGGTGAAATACTGAGGACCCATTACTTCATGCGACGAAGGTCTATTGTATAGTGGTTGGAATTGCATTTTAGTTGAATATAACGTCATTCGGAAAAGTCAAATTAATCTATGGAAGTACCGTGTTCAGTCACAATCAACACGCGTGTCCGTGTGAACCGACCGCTGTTTCAGTGACCAGCCAGCAGGGGGCGCGAGCGAGGCTGCTTTTCACACAAGCGCGTGAGCGGCCGCTGAAAAGTGAACATATAACGGTCGACCTGCGGTGATATAGAGCAACTTTAATCATCAGTCTTTGTCAATGTACTGATTTACAGAAATCGAAATTCAGGTGTTGGGCCTGGATGGACACTCCTCTTCATGCCTGAAGTGCAACAGTTACATTTCCCAGAGACTAACGCGTCGAATTACTCCGGAGTAACGGTCTTATTTCAGTAGTAAATTGCTGCTATATTCGGATCTGTCCCAGGAGATGCAATATGCCGCTTAATTAGGGTTACCGTACGTCCGGATTTTAATGGAACATTAACATTTAATTTACAAAAGTTTTAAGGATATTAGATGAGGTTAGAAAGAGAGACGGAGAGTGGCAGAGAAGACTGGGAAGCTGAATGGTGTGTAAGCCTGGTACTTTTGTCTCCGTGGCAAATAAAGGTGTACTTGACTTGGAAGCTCATGTTGACTCAGACAAACACAAGAAGGCTATTCAAGGAAAAAGTTCGTCAACCAATATTTGGTCAAATCTGGGAGCAAAACAGACGGTACTGTTACTGCAGCCGAGGGGACTTGTGTGTTTCACACAGTTAAACATCATCAGGGTAATCAACCACTGCCGAGAGAATTCCCATCTACAGAGAAATATGCTTGGGCACATCAACGGGAAGAAAAGTAAAGTTCTACACAACTAAGGAGGTAAGCTAGAGAAAAATCTTACTAATTATTAGATATTATTATTTGCAGGCACATAACTTTTCTGTACTAATACCTGGTATGCAGGTAGATTTACCAATGAACATAAAACGTGGGATATTTCGAAAACCCTCTCCATCCCCACCCCCTTCCCAGATAAGGTGATAGCAAAGTTCCTCGGGGTGTCCTCTTTTTTTGATGTTCAAATATGGTAACCCTACGCTTAATACAGTACAAAACTGCTTGATCTACGTATTCCTATACATTTGTGTACTTAATACTGCTTCGTACCGACAACCGGATTATCCTAATTAGTAGGCTGGTTTCAAGTCGTGTCAACTAACCCTCAGTGAATGATCGGCTATTTATATTAAAGCCGATTGGTTCATTCATGCATATAGATATTGCTCTTGCTGGTCGACTCTGCATGTGTTGGCAGTGCATTAACAAATTGTATATTGCGTATTTTGAAATCGAGTGCAAGCACTGCTATTCTGTCCGAAAACTTCCTTATACCCTTGAAACACTCGACATTTGCTGTCAGAGTTTCAAAATATGTATTAATTTCAGATCACTACACAATATTGTTTTTAAATGTGGGGCGACACCAGGGTTACCCACAGCAATCAATGTTGACATCACCCTGATGATGTCATAATACCTGCCCGCTAGTTATTTCTACCCATTAAAGCATCAAAGCTCATTAGCTGCCAGAACAAAATGCCGTGTTGTGGATGTTTTTCTTGGTGCTTTCGGAAGGTATGTTTTCAGTTTTTCGATTTTGATCTAATTATTATATACTTCTTTTTATGAGTCAGAACACACAAATGATACGTTTAAATCTCGTATGGAGAATAAAATTGAATAACAGTGGGTTTGAAATCTACTTTTCTGTTACATTGCTATATGAAACTGAAAAACTGTGGATTTGTTTAATTGTAGTAACTGAAATACTGTAGTAACTGAAATATACTGTTTCAAGGACTGCACTTCCTACTCATTCCATTTGAAGTATCACTGCTTCTTAACGCTGGGTATTTGTATGGTTAATGTTGAAATGTATTAGAATATTAAAGAAATGGCCGACATACAGTGCAAGATTTCTCAGACTTCCGATGTTAAGTGGCCATGGTAAACTGCTGTCTATCATAATGTCATGCAAGAGGCAACCTGCAGATTAGAGGTGTCACGAATACATTACTGTTGGAACGTATAGCCCAGTACTGTCAACAAATCCAGGGTAGGGGGAGGAAGATGATGCCTGAGCCTTCCTCTGCAGCTCTCTGTAGAGCTCCTCTCTGCTCTCTGAGTCCTCTGAGTATGAAGGGTCAACACAAAGTGGAGAGTGCACCGCAGTGGGTAAGAGGAGGGTTATTCTGACTGAGGTGTGTTCGTGGTCTTTTCAGACTCGACCCCAGAAAGCCTGTGAGGGGAGCAAAACACCACACAGGAAGAAAGGCAGAGGGGCTGTAAGGTCAGGGAATGTGGAGCCAGTGTCCACAGCTGGGACCCCAGACAGCACTGGGGACCCTGGGGCCCAGCAGAAGGGACAGCTGGACACACAACCTTACAGCCAGGGAGATGAGGTCTCCTGTGTGGTCCAGACTGAGCTCCCCCAACACAGGTACTGAGCAGCTCACAGATAACAGCTCCATGAGCTCAGTGGGAATGGAGTCATACCCCTCTACTTACTGAAGCCAATTGTCCAGATCTATTCCAGTGTCAATTAATCACTGTTGCAAGATCATGTCATCAGTCCGATCTGTATCACCAAGCATTGTCATAGTCTAGAAGGTTTATTTTTCTTGTTATATTACAGCCAAGTCCAACTGTAATGTCAGCGTTCAGCTGTATGTTTCTTGCTGTCCTTGCAAAGAAAAGTGGGTTTTATTATCAATGACCCTCATCATCTTACCTGAAGTGCTTTATTCTAGACTTTCTATCTCCTGTTAGTGATGATGGGAAGAGCATCATTCCCAGATCATCTTCCCCTGCCCTTTACTGACCCCAGTGTCTCCACTCTGTACTCAAACAGCCCCAGCAGCGCCCACCAGTCTTCTCCCGACAGAGGAGGAGCTGCTGATGGGCGTCAGGTCCAGGAGAAGACCAGCCCCAGGACCTCTTCTCCTGGCCTGGCTGACACAGAGCTTTCTGGGTCAGACACTCTCACAGCTCACAACAGGCATGTCTTCTACTGTTATACTCCTCTGTATGAGAACAATCATAGGTATAAATAAATGCTGCATAATAAATGCAAAGACCTTAAAATCTTAAGTCATAACTCCTGGAGGAATTTAGTAAACTCTAAAATAATCTCCATTTCCAGCTAAAGCATGTTTTACGCACTTGAGGTTTTAAAATATTTGATATGTTGAGAAAGGTATTTAATGCCCTGCTCCTCATGCAGTACCAGTGTGTGAGACTGATAGCCACAGCCTGAGCTCTAACTGCTGTTTCCTGTGTTGTGTCAGTAGCAGGAGTGCTGACAGGGCGCCCCCAGGTGGTGAGCAGCAGCACACTGAGAAGAAGAGCAGCTCAGGTCTAGGTCTGTATGTCCTGTCCGTCTGTCTGCACACTGTGCAGCCCGGCAGTATGTGTGAAGAATGTCTTTCATGGCAAATCAATCATACAGCACCATTCGAATGTAATTTTGCTACACCAGAAATAAATTCTACTTCAGGTTCCACAATTTCTGTTTTGCTTTCTTTTTTTTAGGAGGGGGCAGGGACCAGCAGCCCTCTTCCTCACTGGACAGGTACAAATAGTTCATTTTAACCAAAAGACCTGGTGCCGCACTCATGAGAAAGTCAGAAGGTCTCAGTGATTCCTTTCCAATCATTGTAAGAAATAATATTTCATGATGTCAGTTTACACTGTGAGCTGTTTCCTGGTCACTGTGAACACATGCTGTTGCTTTCCAGCTCCAGTGTCGTGTGCTGCTCTCCCCCCTCTGAAAGGACAGCGCCTCCTCTCAGCGTCAGAGGGCTCTTCAGAGAGACCACCCAGCTCCTGGGGTAAGGACCCGGCCGTTCAGATAGTTCCAGCTGCGGATTCACACACTCATCACAAGAAGCCATGACCAGCGTTGCTTCTCTACTGAGTGCCTTGATTTTTCTAAGTGAGCTTACTTCCACCAGCAAGCAATGGCCGCTAAAAGTAATAACATCTTGCAGAACTGCAACGAGGGACATTGAGTGAAGAATATATTCAGAAATCTAGCTTGATTGACTGACGTCTTCTTCCTGATCTAGCTAGGATCACATTTTTTAATATCCAATATTCAAAACCGACAATATTTCAAAATGTGAGAACTATGCTTTGATGACATGAGTGACACATGACAGGAAGTGCCCAGAGTGCTTTGCAGTGTCTTCTGCAGCAGGGAGTGAAGGAACAGGGCAGCTCCAGGTCCCCTTAGTGCAGCTCAGACTCCAGCCTGTCCCAGGGCTTCCTCAGTTGACCCTGTCCTTCTGTCCACAGGTTCCCCAACCTGGGAAACAGCTGCTACATAAGTGCTACCCTGCAGTGTCTCTCTGGGCTACCGTCATTCTCCAGCGACATCCTGAGGGAGGGGCACAGCTGGGACACGATGCCCCAGACTCGGCTGCTCAGGTACTGGAACCCAGGGCAGGAGGAAGGAGCTTAAAGAGACCGAGACGGACTCGAGAACAAAATAAACTCGCGAGGTCACACAAGTCCTCCTGACTGTGAAAATGATAACTTCCAGTGGAAAACAAAGATGTAAATTGAACCTGTTGTTTAGATCATGTGTCTTAGTTTTCCTTCTGTTCGCCAATACTGACATGTGCTCCTCTAGTCCACTGACTTGCCTCTGTTCTGCTGTGTTGAGGAGTGTCCAGACTGTTCTCTTCCTTGCAGGTCGTTTGCTCACCTGCTTGCAGGGAGGAACCAGAGCAGCCTGAGTCAGAAGGAGGAGCAGCTGAGATGCATTAAAACAGTCATCTCAGCTGCTCATGAGGAGTTCAGTGGAGACAGGCAACAAGTGAGAGCTGCGCAACTAAGACATTTATCACTCTGTCACATATATTAGAAATTGAAATGCACCTGAAGAATCCACAGAATGTATTCCACTACTAAAACCTCAAAAAATATCCACAGAATTAAAGTGATCTAAATGCTTCCTGATTCTAGTTTCAGGCAAGGCTTTGAAGAAAACACAGTGCTCTACTGGGCAGTGTTGTTGTGCAGCTGGTGGCACTAGTGTGCCTGGATTCAGTTCACTTCCAACAGACATGCTGGCCAGATTAACCAGTCTCTGTAATTTGCCTATGTGGGCAATTCGTCTCCCAAACCCCTTTTATGCTGTTAGGCTTCACCAGAATTGGATCCTGTAGTGGAGGGCTGGCACACACAGTTGATGAACACACGACAGGAAAGAACTCTGTCTGCTCGGGTAGGCTGTAGGTCTCCTTCACAGCAGAGCTGGCATCTCCCTAACACACAGCTCTCTCACTGCAGGATGCTCATGAGTTCCTGAGCCACTGCCTGTCTCAACTGAAGGAGGAGGGACAGGGGCTGAATCTGGCCTGGGCCCGAGGGCTGCTCAGTGCCCAGGGCGCCCAGCCAGAGGGGGGTGAAATGCCTCCATTTTACACCTGTCCTGTGGTGGCAAATTTCGAGTTTCAGCTCCAGCAGAAACACACCTGCATGAGGTCAGTTTCTCAGGAAAAGATCTACAAGTCAGTCTTAGTAATTAGAGTTGATTTTGGCCTTGAAAGGAAATTTGAAGTGTTTGGAGTAATGGGTGGTCACATGTCTGCCTCTCTGTTCTCTGAAAGCTGTGGAACTCAAGCCACCAGGACAGAGGTGTTTCACCACCTGTCTCTGGACCTCCTCCCGCTGGGCTCCATCCAGGACTGCCTGGACCTCTACTTCAAGGTCAGTCTCGACGCTCGACGGGACGAACACGGGGCTTTTTAACATGTGCCTCATGAGACAGGCATCATGGTTTACGGGCAGGATCAGAGGAGAACATGGGTTTTGTGTCGGAGAGAGAAGAAATAAGATTGATTCCACAGAAGTGAAGTTCACTGTTTCTTCATAGAATATGTGTGTGTAAACTCTAAGCAATGATAAAGCCTCAGGCTCTAATGTTGCATTTTTATCCTACATCCTGATTTCTGCAAAGATTTTTTTTTCTTAAATCTAAACTTAATGATACTGTTGATATGATATGGCTATACAGGGTGTACAGTTATTTATTTATATGTTTTTTTCAAGTCTGGCTGGTGTCACATCCTGATTGTGTCTCTGAAATTGTAGCCTTCTTTGTTTTCTCCATGTTAAATTCCCAGGTTTTAAAGCTATCACGTGAATCAGTCCTAATCCGAGCTTCAACATGTTATTCAGTCTGAACATAAGTGGGTCTCTGGAAATTGTGACCTCGACTAGGTTGTCTCAGTTGATCACAGACAATGTCTCTTCCTTCGTCCAGGATGCAGAGATTGAGCGGAGGTGTCAGAGCTGCTCAGGACAGCTGGCCTCTGTCACCTCAAGCTTCAGCACACTGCCCAGGTAGGTCTGCGTGCAGCTCACAAGCCCACACCAGTGTCAGAGAAGTTACTGTGTAACTGATTCACTCTGCATAGACTGATCTTAATGTGCAGCAGCATGGAAGCCTGTTTCCCATCTACAGCGCACTAGGCTCATAGGAAATGACAGCTGAGACTCTCTAGTGGTCATTCTCGACTGAAAGAATGTGAATAAAGAGTAAATTGCTGCACTGTTGCATTCATGAGAGTGTCTCATATAACTGGAGTGAATTGTGCTTCTTCACTGATATTCCCACTGTTCCCCTTCCTCTTCCTCTGCTGAGCAGAGTGCTGATCCTGCACTTGAAGAGGTTCAGGTACGACACCACGCTGCAGTACAACACCAAGCTGGAGGAGCCAGTGGTCATCCCCAGCGGCTTGACCACTCAAGCCCACTGCAGCGGTGGTGTCCAGCTTCCACATGATCTGGACTGGACAGCTGAGCCCACAGTGTGAGTCCCTCTTCGGCCCAGAAACAGTCACAGTGTCACACTGTCTGCAGCACAGAGCAGCTGTGTCAGTGGAGTGTAAAATCCAGCTCTAACATATTATGAGACACTACTGTGTGGCACTACGGTGTAGCAGAATAACACAATTCTAGCACAGTTTCTTCCACTGCATGCTCACACTTCAGCAGTCTGTACTGTAATCTTTTAGTTTTGATGCTATTTAAAACATTGTATTTGTGCTCCAAGCATAAGGAACTGCTCTGTATTGCACTGTATAATCCAGTACATAAGCTCCAGACTGAGTACATGAAGACTAGCCAATCATTACCACTGGCAAGTGACAGAGAGCAGGTAGTCAAGGAGAGCTTTGTGTGCTGTAACTCTGGGGAGAAAGCACCTGACCTGTCGGTCTGCTTGAGAGCAGAGCTCACACTCTCAATGCTGTCTCTACAGGTTGTTAGAGGGGCTCAGTGAAGAAGAGCTCCTGGCTGCAGCCCTGCAGATGAGCTTTCAGGAGAGCCTGCAGTCAGGACCTTCCACAGCCCCTCAGGACAAGCAGGGAGAATCACCAGGTAACCCCCCATTCACCTCTGGCCCACATCTCCTTAACAGTACTGACACCTTCACACATATCCGAAAACACCCACAGCAATAGATGAGCAGAATCTCATTCCTGTCAGATCACATTCTTCCTAATCCTCAAGTCCTTTTCTCAGTCCTAAACTGATCATCAGATCATTTGTTCCTTTCTCTGATGAGTGGCCGTGCAGTGATCTGCTTCCTAACACAAACTTGTGATCAGTTCACTCCACTTGGAATTACAAACTCCTGAATTACTGTACCTGTCATTACTTCAGATCTACAGTACCTGGCGCATTCTAAGGGGATTATCCTCAGAAAATCTCTTTCATTTCTTATTAAGGACAATAATGTGTCCTCTTAAGATGACCGGACCCATGAAATGATAAAATCTTAAAATAGTTCGTCTGCTTCAAGTTTTCTGACATGGTCATTATAGCCTTATATATTTCTTAAGTTGCACTTTCAGAGACATGTGTGTTCACACTTTTTATTTCTGGTTTCCTGAATGTCCTTGAAAACAGAGAAGCAGAGCCCAGTGGAGCCTCACTGTGAGACAGAGGCAGTAGCTCAGCACAGACAGCAGCTGGTGAGGAAGGGGAGGGAGAGAGATAGAGGCAGCAGGGAGAACATGAGGGCAGACTCAGACAGAAGCTCAGAGAGAGTGACAAGAGTTTGTGTTGGAGTCAGTGAGAGATGGGGTCTTTGAAAGAGAACAGAGAGCTGAGTGAGAGTTTAGGTTTATGAAGAGAAGAAAAGAGGATTGAAGAGATTGTAGAATGCAGCCCAAGTGAGGCAGTGGTGAAATGTCACTAACCCTGCTTCCTGTGTTTGTTTCAGAACGGGGAACCATCAACAAACTATCAGCTCGTCGGTGTCCTCAGCCATGTTGGGAGAACTTCCACCTCTGGTAAGACAAATTCAAAAACCCGACCTGTTATCACAGCGTTTATGAGCAGTGCAGTTATCTGAGGAGCTTCCTGCTGTTGTGTGTAAAAGAACATCAGACAGAGATGTTAGGGACACAATATCGGTGAGGACAGTGTGGTCCTGCAGTGACCCATCCTTGCACAATGTATAGGGAGCTCAGTGTCTTCAGGGACCCTGGATTTGGTGACAGACATAGTTCTGGCCTCTTAAGGTTGTGGCTCAGGTCAGACAGAATGGGAACCGGGAGAACAAGGGGAAACAGGAGGAAGGAGCAGTGAGCCAGACGAATCCATGGGTGGTTTTTGTGAACAAAAGACTCTGTGCTTCCCAACTACATGCTATACATTTTAGATCATATGGGAAAAACATATATTTTTAAATCTTTACAAATCTTTACCTCATCTCTCTGTGTCTCTGCAGGTCATTACATTAGTGATGTTTTTAACATCGCAGAGCAGACATGGCACCAGTGTAATGACCAGAGGGTGAGGAGGACAGATGAGCTGTCTGTGCTGAAGGCTGGAGAGAGGAATGCGTATATCCTCTTCTACACGCACAGGTACAGACTGATTGGTTTTACAAGCAGATTCATTGCTCTAACGAAATGTTTATGACTTGTTAGTGTAGGATCAGTACTGAACTGTGACAGACAGTCAGTGTTGGTCATGGCCTAAGAGGAGCCAGCTGTGGGTTGTTGTCCTGACACCTGACATCTGAGCTCCTCCTATTTAAATGCACTGTGTCTCATCAGCAGGTGTGTGAGGTGAAGAGGAAGAGATCCACACCTGGGACTGGGAATGGGACTGAGACTGAGACTAATAAAAGTGCACTGAAGTGCCTGTTTCCTCTTTAACTCAAACTTTGTGCTGTTCATTTTTTATCCAACCAGTAACATTAACGTATGCAAATCTCAGAATTAACTTTTTTATTACTTTTACTGCAATGAACATTATTCCCATTGATTAGATCACATCAATAACTTCTGAAATAAGAGTGTTTTCATTTATATACCCTTACATTGAACTGTATGAAATTACACAGGTATATTGAAGCAGACTTCTCTTCAGACATCTTTTCCAGCAGGGAATATTATTCTCACTAATTAGATGATATCTGTAATATGTCAATTATGGAATTCCCAATGCTCACCCAGTATCCAGTATTCAGAGAATAACGTTTTGTTAGGTTTAATTTCATAGTGTTTAGTTTAGTGTTGAGGTGGGTCTTCTTCATGACTCAATAGCTTTTTAAGCACAACAGCCACAGTGCTGCAACCAAGTGCCTTACACACCAGACAGCCTCCTAAGCTTATACAACCTTGCTTTGGGTTGTGGAACCTTTCTTTATCTTTTCATAATTGAAGATAATACTACATGCCATACACTGGGATAGGTGAGTCTTCTTCATGACTCAATAGGTTTTTAAGCACAACAGCCACAGTGCTGCAACCAGGTGTTTTATACACCAGACAACCCCCGTAACCTTATACAACCTTGCTATGGGCTGTGGAACTTTTCCTTATTTTGTTATGATTTTTTAAAGATAACACTACAGGTAATACAGTGGGATTGGGGGTCTTCTTCATGACTCAATAGCATTTCAAGCACAACAGCCACAGTGCTGCAGCCAGGTGTTTTACACACCAGGCAGCCCCCCCAACGTTATACAACCTTGCATTGGGTTGTGGCAACTTTCTTTATTTTTTTATGATTTTTTGAAGATAACACTAGTATGATAGGAGGTGTGAAGAAAACTTCCTGAAGACAAATGTGCACAACATCAAAGAAATGATAACAGGTTTCTGGAAAAACCCCATACCACCACCCTAACCTAAATGGGGGGAGATTCAGCTGAGGTGGTAGAAAAAAAATTAGTACTTGTGAAATGTTCTGAACCCTAAGTGAAATTTCAAAACAACTTAAAAAAACAAGTCCAATGTGGACATGATCCTCACAAGAGGACAAAATTGTCTTTATTATAAAGGCAACTTAAGCATTGTAAGGTTAATGATTTGTTGTTGATCTTCTCCTATTGGTCCTTTCTTCAATTTGTTTTAATTTTCACTCTGATGTGCTGGTTTGGCAAGGGCAAGAACAAACTGGGCTGTCTTGTGAAATTATGTCCGTCTTTTGTTCACTTGTTTTGCGTACAGCAAAATCCATCTGAAACGAATCTTCACACCCCTTGTCTAACAAGTTCCAAGTACTACCATCCGAATGCAACCCCTCAACTACAAAACCAATAGATTAAAATTCTGATTCATAGCTGCAGCCATTTCTTTACTTCATACTTGATTTCTGGGCTATTTTTTATATATATGTTATTGGTAATTTATGTATGTTATTGTTATCGTAGACAGTAGTTAGTACACCACATTCAAAGACTTTAAAAAACAACCTTAGACCTTCAAGGCTTGAATATATAGAGCTCTAAAATATTGGAATTATTTGAAGACAGTATCAGGAGTGCAAGTGGCAGGAAAGAGAGGAGCACAACATGTATTCTTATATTATTTAGTATGTTGTTTAAGAATAAAATAAACTATGTGGGAAGACTGCAATAACAGCAATAGTACAATAAAAGAGGAGAATAACCATGGAAAAAATAACAGGATTACTAAAAAATAAGGACCTTGAAATGCAATCCAACATCAGACAATGCTGATAATAGGTAAGAAAGTGCAAGAGACTCAACAGCTGAGGAGAAGGGCAAAATATCACATTGAGATAAATAAGGAAAAATGGGTGACAGGAAAAAATTAAATCAAAGAGCAAAAGGGAAAAACATGGAAAAGCCAGCAGAAATTCTAGCACCAGCACAAAAACAAGGGGACAAAACAGAAAGAATACAAAACAACTGAACAAAGGAACAAGACATGGAAGAAAAGAAAGCCCATGCATTCCTGAACCTACACCAAAGAGAAGAAAATATATATCAAAAATATCAAAATAGCTTATCTCCACAAAGAGTTCAAACCCACCGTAACCATAAATACTGTAGGAAAAAAAAGTCCCTTGAAAGGCTGTGTCCTGTTTTCTCTGGTTATCTCACCTTTTGGAAAGGGTGATTGTATGCAAAACATTAATGCTAAAACTTGTTTACATATACTGATCTAGCTTCCTGCCTGGGCAGACGGCAGATCCACCACCATTCACTTCTGTCAGACCTGCCCTTGTAATCCAGTACCATGAAGAACTCAAATCAGCCCAGGTCTGGAAACAATGCAAAATGGGACATACTGTATGGAGAGAGGACCCAGAATCCCCCCTATAGTAAACTGTTACTGGGCAAGGGGACAAAACAAATAGAAAACCAACCTATTCCTTTAAAAAAAAAAACCTAGTAGCAGGCACACAGGCGAGCTCAATTTCTAACAACACATAAGCAAAAGAGGCATCTATAAGGGCAGGTGACTGGAGATCTCAATAAGAGTCAACACAAACCCAAATGATAAAAAGCCAACACCGTCTTCCTAAAATGATTTATGTAAGTATTTTCAAACCGCTTGTACTTTCTGAGTACACTAAAAAAAATCAGTTGTGGACTGTACCTCTTACCCCACTTTGAAAGTTTGTATATTTATCATTTGTTCAGAATAGAGCCTATTGATTTTTAGAAATCAAAGACACAGGTCACTATTTTTCTGTTTTCACAGACATGTTCTTTTAAAAGTGTGTGTTGAGTGCATATGTGGTCAGATATGTGCCAGCTTCATATGAAGTTGATCTGACTCCTATTCAGGACACTGAGTTTAGTTAGGTGCCAGTAATAGGGTATTGAATATACTGGTGAATAGCTAGCCCAGGTTACTGTTCACACAAGTGCCCTGGCAGTTGTTAGGTCAGGTGTGTCTGTACGCTTATAGATGGATGTGATCAGTCCTGGATTCCAGGCCAAAGGAAAACATCCTTACTTCAGGATGGGGTTGAGTAATTTAAACTGGGCTTGTCACACCTCCTAGCTGGTATGTCACATGATGCTGTTGTTTACCCTGTCTACGCCACAGGCCTTTTGTAGTTTGAGGGTATGGAGTTAGTATACTTGCTCCAACTTTGTGTTTGGGAAATCCAAGGGATATTGGTTGTCTTTATAGACAATTCAAAAATGTTCTGTTTTTAAGACTTTGTGCCATACACCGATCCCCCGGAGCCCCAAGTGATTCTGGTTTTGGTAAGCCAAGAGACAATGAGCTTCACATTACCAGGGGGACAGTGGGTGGTCAAGCCTCCCCTAAACAATGTCTCTTGTCAGATTATGATGTCAGTCCATTTAATAATGTTGTTGAACTCCCTTCAGCCCAAATACAGAGGAGCCCAGGCCCAGAATGTTACACATACTGACAGAGAGTGATCTCATTATGTGTGTCTGGATTTTAACAACTATTATTATTGTTTGCTAGAACCAAAACAAATCTATGTTAGACACTTTCAACTTCAGCCCAAAAATACAAACCTGTGTGTTGTAAAAAACTGTTGGTTCAGCTCGTGGGCTTGGTGCAGATCAAGCTCACAAGGTGCTGTATGTCCCCCAGCTCCGAGCCCATTGGGCCTGCTGGTGTGACCAGGGCTGCAGCATAGCCATGCTGGTGGGGGTCAGTTCGGCTTTTCTGTTGGAGTGAACAGGGGGGTTACATGATGGTGCTGTCTGTGGTCCAGTTGTCCTGCTGGTCTGGATGTCTTGTTAGCTGGTATGGATGGGTTTGGGGGTGTTGATACCAGAGTGGTCCAGGAGGGGGGTGCAGGTGTCTCGGGGGCATTCTTGTTTTCCTATGAGTTCAGGTTGAATCTGTTGGTTCTGAGTGTCTTGGTTACATCCGTTTGTGTGTATTGATCAAAAAGCTATTGAAGAGCACCCCACCCATCTCGGTGGAAGTTGCCATGTTCAAAGAATCCTAAAAAGAGAATTAAAGTTTCACACAACAAAGCATAACTGTGAAAGGTCAGGAGGCCTGCCTAGTGAGCACAACACTTGATTACAGTCAAAAAAATCATCAAAAAAAAGTTCCACAACCCAAAGCAAGGTTGTATAAGGTTAGGGGGGCTGTCTGGTGTGTAAAACACCTGGTTGCAGCACTGTGGCTGTTGTACTTAAAAAGCTATTGAGTCATGAAGAAGACCCCCTATCTCAGTGTATTACCTGTAGTGTTATCTTCAAAAAATCATAAAAAAATAAGGAAAAGTTCCACAACCCAAAACAAAGCTGGTAAAGGTCAGAGAACCTGCTTAGTGTGTAAAACACTAAGCATTGTGGGTGCTGTGGTTAAAATGCTATTGGTTTGTGAACAGAGTACCCCTATCCCAGTGCATTGTGCCACATTATATAAAAGCACGAGAAAAAGAGATTCAGAACGCAAAGCTGTGTCAGTCTTCTGTGTAAAAAATCGGTTTGAACATCATGGGAGCTGTTTTTAATAAGCTGCTGAGTAAAGAATATTTTAATCTTCCTGCTGTCAGTAGTTTTGTGAATATAGTTGACCCTTACCTGAATGAAAACAGGACGTAAAGGAAGGGTTTCAGAAATCAAACAAAGCTTTATTCCCGTGCTTACACTCTGGGTAATTGGAGACTGCGCTGTTCTGCTTCCTATGGTCATATATGGGTTTTTCGCACGAAGCCGTATTGAACAGTATTTCTCGCGTTGTGAACGTGTGGACACAGCGGTCCCCCGGGTTCCAGTTAGTGCGTAATGACGCATCGATGAAAAACCGGAGGTTTAAAAAAAGATAATTAGCTCACTGATAGTTTGATGTACAGGCTGTGGAAATCTCCACAAGTCGTGGGTTTTAAAATGCATTTGGTTTGAAGGCGTTCTGTGCTTCCATTGCGAAGATATGGACAAAAGAATATTCGTGCTTGGTCAAAGAAATGTCATAAAAACGACAAAGTGAAGGCTGAGAATGCATTCACAATGTACTTTATACACAAAGCAAGTGTTCTCGCAACTCTAAGAGGTTTCGTGAAAGCGCTACAAGCGTGCCAAAATCGTTTTCGAACTTCAAGCTAACTTTACCCCGGTCTCAGGTTTTATCATAATCACTAATATATACCTTTATTATTAAATATGTTAACTCTAAACTAAATTACAAACTCTTCCTTTATTTAAGTGGACACAAATACATAATATATTGCAAAGAAAATAATTATATTTAGTAATAATTGATAAAAAGGGCGGGAATTTATCGTCTTGTGCACACTGACACGAATTAAACAACAGACTCGCACACAAACCCCTGGTTGATGCCGTTAACTGTCGGACTGACAGAGAGAGATGTTCGCCTGCGAACATTAAACTGACGATAGCTGCGAGGCCACTGTCCATGTAAGTGATATAAATTATTTTAGACTAAACGGATTGGATTATTTCAATCCACACCTTCTGTACTGTATACAATGGGGGCACAGAGAACAACTTTTACAAAGGACAAATCTTATTTATGAAAGGTGATTATATATCCTTTAATTAAGGAGAGACTTAGAAATTATTGTGAAAAATGCTATTTGATGTTTGACTTTCGCTTCCTAAAATGAATGTATAACTTTCACACTTAGCAGAATTTATGGAAAAAGCTAACGTTAGCAAATTCTGACAGGATATGTGCTGTTTTTAACATCTTGGTCAGTAATTTATTAAGTACTTAAAATTCCGGGTTTTAAACTGTAATAGAAAGCAGGCAGGACGTCACTATACATTATCCTTCTGTACTAATCAGTATATAAACGAAATAAAAAACAAAATCAAATTCCCTTTGGTGTTTTCCTGAGTTCGTTAAAATACGGATAGTTGAAAATGTCCGTGAAGAATCGTGAGATAATATGCAGAAGCTCCCGCAGGCGTGGGAAACAGCCCTGGTGGAGACGCGGTCCTCACCAGCGGGAGGAGCTCGCCGCTCGAGTAACGGAAACTCTCCTCACCTGGAAAACATTATCATGGGAACCACAGGATTTGCGTGAGTCCAGTGTAGCGGTACCCCGGGCACAGACATACTGTAGTAAAATCTGAAGTGCCGGTATTTGACTTCTGCGTAATAGAGGGGGGTCCTCGTTTAACGTCTTCGACAGGCACTGTAAAACAGCGACGTTAAGCGGGGAATGATTTTCCACAAGAAATAATGGAAACGATGGTTAGTCGATAGCCTACGGATGACTTTATGTGCGACATACTGTATACTGTATATCTCCTCAAGTACCAATGTATTAAAAATATAATAGGAACCAGGGCATGATGTACTGCTATTCGACAGTATTAATGTCCATTCACGTTTTCTGTGTATTAACAGAACGGTTACTGTAATATAGTACTTCTTAAGTTGAGCACTTACATGTAATTAAAACGTCTTTTATACGTTCTGGAAACACTTGGAAATGGAAAATAAACAGTCAAAGAGACAGACTGTGTGAGCGAGAGAGACATTGTGCGTGTGACTCTCCGCGCACGACTCTGATGAGAGAAGGCGGAGAGAGACGGGGAGGCTGTTCCCGCACAAGATGGCGTCGTGTACCGCGAACGTGCGGTGCTGCAGGAGATGAAAGCAACCCACTGTATAATACTTTTAAACTAAACTATTTTGTACAGTACAGTACTACATAAAGTTACATTGAAAGCTGTATATGTGATAAATAAGGACACCCTGTACTGTATTGAGGAAAATGACATATAACTTATAAGGCGACGTAGTCTGCTTGTGCTTCTCGACGTTTCTCTGAATCTTGTTGGGGGCTTTGTGTTCAGAGGCCATAATGTCGGGGCATAGAAAAGACGTAAAAATCACATAAACATCTCAGTCACCCATGGGTGTAAAACAAGTTAGTAACATATATATATAGCAAATTATTTTTATATAATACAAACCCTTTTTGCAGTGATTTTACTAGAACGTTACTGTTGGACTCCCTTTTAGGGTGCGGTCATTGGCGTAAAAGCGGGGTCCCCCTGCATTTCAGTATGTTCTGTGTGCTGTGTTTCCAGCGACAGGTCAGTGAGTCAGTGTGCATCCTGACCATTCAAGCAATAATGAAGCTGTTGAAATCCTAAGAAGCAGCAGTGGATGTGAAAACATGAGCAGCGTACAAGGTGAGGATAGAGTATTTGCTGTATTTATATAGGGTGTGTACTCTACACATACAGCACTTCTGTTTTCATTATAGGGTTAGCACATGCACGTTGTTTCTCTTGTTTGGTCCTTAAATCTCCATCCTGGAGGTATTTTAAAATATCTTAAAACATCCAGCATTTTCCCCTTATTTTTTGCCTCAGGTTTTCCAATTGAAACGGATTTTGGAATTAAGAATATTGATCATCCGAGAGAAATATTGTGTTGATTAGAATCCTAGACTGGTCTAGTTTGCTGACCTTTTCAATTTTCGTTTTGAGGTGGTACAATTTTTTCACCCTGGTTCAGCCACGGGGCCAATTTCAGTGTTTAATGCGATATCATACTGTGCACAGTGCATCGCTACCTTTGCTCTGCCACATTAGCAACACTATACAGAATTCAGCTTATGGCTGTCCAGTATGCTGCTTGATGAGATTCTTACATCAATATGGTACTAACAACTGAACTAGGTTGGCAAATTCAAATTCTATTGACAGTCATAACCTCAAGAATGAAAACACGACATATTTTAATGTTTTTATTGAAAAATATTTGTTCATGTTTGTATTTAAACCTGTTTTGCAATCGTTAATGTTTTTTTCTTTAATTGACTCTCACCTCCTCAGATAGAAGATTCCTCAGAATTAAAGCCAACAGCCCCTTTTGCACCTGGACTTTAGCGTCTTGTCCACAGGGATCCTAGCAGGAGTGAAGGTACGGCCAACCATTCTCTGTTCCTTGTCAGCCCTGTCCTTCTTATATTGTTTAAAACAATGTGTAAAGGGTGTTTCTGTTTTACCCTGACACACTCTCCTCAGGAAATGTCAAGCTGAGATGAATCACATGGTAAGAATTATACCCATCACCACCAGTGTTAATGCAGTAATACTCCATGGTCGCTTTGAGCCCAAAAATGTCTTTTTATGAAGCAGAGAAGGACTGAATTTAGGAGAGCTTACAGAGGCCTTTTCATATTCTCTGAATTTCTGAAAGTCCTTTCCTATATAGTAAAGTCTCAAGTATACATTTTGCATAGAATCCATTTCTGTCAACACATACTAGATATTTGTCTCGTCAGGGCCCTAAAGAGTAGCTCATGGTCGCCCTCAAAGAGTGTAGTCTTAACTTTTGTCTTTTGTCTTCTATTGTTCTGGATGAATATCAGTCAACCTCTTGGTCATTAGAGCTGTGAATGTTGGATTATGTTGTAGGCAGGTTTGTGGACTATTTTTCATCTGAATGCCGTTATATGAGACCCATTAGCATGTTTCTTTGGAAACAAGATGTTATCAAAGATTAATTTTTTGTCTTATCAGTTTTAGGACTTAAATGGGGAGTATAATTTGAAAATGTTAAAATGTTTGGAAAAAAACGTTAAAATGAAGAGTACAAGAATACTTGACAATGAATGCAGAAGGATACAGCTGAGAGAGCTCATTGTCTTATGTTGGTGTGCCACACACATCCAAAGTCAGTTTTTATTTCAAAAAGCATTCAGTTTCCAGGAATCTGTTGAACCTTTTTCTCAGTAAAGAGTCTGATTTATTTTTCTCCCTACAGGGGGTGCAAACTCTTCTGCTTTTCACCCAGCCCGAGAGCGTCAGTCTTCAGGCAGTGTTTGTTCTTGGACAGGTAAGCCAGCGGCTTCATTGTGATGTATGATGTCTGAGTCCATTCAGATTATTATATTGAGTTGTTTTAGTTTGTTTGCAAGTTTGTTTCCTTGCAGACTCAACTGTTGTCAGCATGTAGGATCCAAGGGATTGTAAAGGATGAACTCTCTTTATTTTCTATCCATTGCATGAACATTGAATGAGGGAAAATGTTGAGGGTTTTACAACTTTAATAAATCTTGCATGTTTTCTGTTTTAAATACAGGTTGATTAGTAATATGTTTTAAGGAAGGAAGATTCTCTAGAGCACATCTATGAAATTTCTGTCACATTGAAAAAGTATTGATGTGACTTTCATCAGGTTGAGTGATTGTTCTTACTCTATTATTTCACTTATTGTAGGGCTGTAATATTACTGATACACTGTAAATTTTAGTCCAAAAAGCTGTTGAGGGGTATTGCTGAAACCAAACCATAACGTATGGTTATACGTAGGAAAGTAATATCAATAATTTTCTTTATAGTTTTCTTAATATATTACAAATAAGTTATTTCAAAAGCTTGTTGAAGCATTGAATAGATAAAGTCTGTCTTTATTTATTTACAGACACTAAATTCATGTGTCGCACCAGACTGGACATGTCTGTCCTTACCTGTGCTGGAATCTTCTACATTTCTGAAACAAAATGCTCTCAGGTTTTTAGTGTAGAAAGCAGAGAAACACAGCTATTATTGCATATTGTAAATTTATTTTTGAAGAAATGAAGTGAAGAGTTTTTTAGGTGCTTAGTCAGTGTTCTTGGTCACAGGCTGTTGTCCAGGTCCTCAGTGATTCCCCCCGTTGTGATCTGTGGGGGGGTTTGACTCGGGAGTGCTCTTCCCACCAGGCCCAGACTGTCTTCTCACTACCTCAGAGTAGGTTAGGTGGGCTTCGGTCCTCTTGTGTTTAAAGACTTGACAGGTGTTGGGTCCGCTTGTCTGGTTCTGTATGTTTTGACCTCTACATTTTCCTCCTTGTGTACGTGCAAATGCTGCATTAGAGCTCCGTTCAGCTCGTCTGGCTATCTGTGGTGCACTGTCACTGTCTGAGTGTCTTTTTGTTTGCTCACTGTCTATGTGGGTGGAAGGGCATGCCTGGGGGCTGGGTGTGATCCTTTCAGGGCAGGTGGACCATCTCTACACTCGTCTGTCCTTCATCTGACTGTTCCAGAAAACTAAAGTCCGATAGAAGCCAGGGGGGCCCAACTTTGTGTCTGAACTTTGCATCTGCCCCCGAGTTGAGAATTGTTGTAGAGGTCCACACCCCTGCCTGGCACTGGATGTGAGCTCTGTCTTGTTTCTGAATGTGACTGTGTTCCTGTTCATCGATATTCCCCCGTGAGCTGAGCCATTGGAGTGGCTTTCTGAGGAGGAAGACATGTGCTCTGTGTTACACCTGTTCCTCATGCCAGGCTGTGGACCTGACTGTGAGATCTGAGGCTGGACCTGTCGGGCCCCAGTGTGGACGCCTGTTGTCTGTATGAGGGGCTCAGGTGACACTTTCTCCTCCTTGACAGTCTGGGTTGTCTGTCTTTTCCTTTCTCCCTCTGTCTTGGCACGGTAATCGAACTGCATCTCCTTGGAGTTATTTTGCGTTGTCTCTGCTGGGGGAGGTTCATCCCCTTCTGCCTCCGTATTTTTCTTATTCTTTCTGCCCCTGATTCTTCTCCTCCTGCGGTGCTTAATGGGCTCAGGGGAAGGAGGAAAGTTCATCACAACTGTGTTTAAGCCGGACTCCTGTGCTGCATCATGAGGCGTTTTGACAGGGGGAAGATTAGGTGGTATTTCTGCCATTAAATCTCTCTTCTCTCCGTGCTGCGATTTCTCCTTCAGATTGTTGTCTTGTATAACTAATGATTTATTTTTTATCTTTAAATTTAAGTGTTCTTTGTTTTGTTTTTCTGTGTCTTTGTTTTCTTTCTTCTCTCGGTTTTCACTGCCTGCTGCACTTTGTGCATCTTCCATCCACAGTTTTTCGTCTACCTGGTGGGTTTGGAACATCCTGTCGTCCTCCGTTTTCTCCCCGCTCTGTATTTCTTGTGGGTGAAGGTGCAGGTTGGCAGGAACGGGGCTCTGTGAAGTTCCAGGAGTGCAGACTGTTCCCTGTATCTGTGTTCCAGGCAACATCATGGGCTCAGTTCTGTTGAGAGTCACTTCCTTACATTCTGCTAACACACTGTCCTCACCTTTGTCATTTTTGTCACAGCCATCATATTTTCCTGTTGACTGGCTCTTTGTTTTTTCTGTCTCCTCCACTCCGCTGGTACCATTTCCATCATGTTGCTTATTTTCTTCCCTTTCTGTTTTAGTGTTATGTATGGCTTCCATGTCTTCCTCCTCTGTCTTCTTTTTCTCCTCTTCCTTTTCAGGCTCGTGTCTGTTTTGTGTTTCTGTATTTCTTAGCCCTTCGTCTCTCAGGGCTGTGGGAGGTGTGCTGGGGGCTCCATTTGTGTGGCCCTCCTGTCCTCTCAGGTGAGCTTGGTCCTCTGTGTCATGTGCAGAGCTGTGAGGTTCTCCAGTGGTCAGGAATTGCTTCTGCACAGGTGGGGCTTCAGATGGACTTGGTGTCCTTCTTTGAGTGTCTGTTTCACACACAGCTGAATTTGTGTTGTCTTCAGAATTTTCTTCCTGAAACCCATCCTTTACTATGTCCTCCACCGTGTTTTGCATTAGAATTAAAATTATTACTGTTTTCTTTTGGCTGATGCCAGTTCGTTGTGACCCACTTCTCCCCACCTCCTTCTCCATTCCTGTCTTGTGTTTCTTCATGTCATCCTCAGCGCTGTCCTTTATTTCAGAGTCCTGTGTCGTGTGCTCCACTGTCAGTCCTCTGCCTTCTGTCTCTGTAGGCAATAGGAAAAAGCCCTGAGCTCTCCAGTCATTCCTTTGCCTTCTGCAACAGATGAGGCTTCTCCTTCCAAGACTGTAGTCTGAGACAGCAAGTGGGCTGAATTTGCCTTCTACTGGAGACTTTGATTGTGCAACAATGTGTAGATTGTTCTGTTGTGTCGCTAATGATTTCCCTTGTATCTTAAACTTGACGTGTTCTTCGTTTTGTTTTTCTGTGTCTTTGTCCTCTTTAATGTCTTCATGTTGAGTGTGTAGTGGACTTTGTGCATCTTCCATCCACAGTTTTTCGTCTACTTGGTGGGCTTCAGATGGACTTGATGTTGTTCTTTCAGTGTCTGTTCCACACAAAGCTGAATTTGTGTTTTCTGCACATGTTTCTTGTTGAATCCTGTCCTGAATTATGTCCTCTTCTGTGTTTGGCATTGCAATTCTTTTTCCAGCGTCTATTACTTTTTTTTCTTGGTTGATGACAGTGAGTTCTGCCTCACTTTTCTCCATCTCCTTCTCCATTCCTGTCTTGTGTCTCTTCATGTCATCCTCAGAGCTTTCTCTAGGGTGTTCTGTGTTTTGCTCTGGCAGTCCTTGTGTTGTCTTTTCACAGTCCCCTCTCATGTTGTCCACTGTTGTCCCTGTACCATGTGTTTGTGTGGGCGATAGGTAAAAGCACTCAAGTGTCCAGTCATTCATTTGTCTTCTGCTTTCAAGATTGTGGTCTAGCACAGGAATTAGGCTGAACTTGTCTTCAGCTTCAGACTTTGAATTGTCCTTGGCTGGACAAGGTGTTACTATGTTCTTTTTGATATCATCCTCAACCCTGGAAGCATTTTCAGGTTGTAGCCTATCTTGTTCTTTTTCTGTTTCATTGTTATGTGTAGTTTCCAGCTCTTTCTCTTTTGCCTTCTTTAGTGCTTTGTTTCCCTTGTCCAGATTTTCTTGAAGAGTTTCTTCCTCATCCCTATCCTCAATGTTCATCGTGCGTTCTTCTTTTAATTTACTGTCATTGTCAGCCATGACTTGTTGCTCATTTTCCTGCTGATTGTCTTTTGTGTCCTCAGTTTGATTCCTGGGCTGTCCTTCTCCGAGCAGTCTGTGCAGTGAGAGTTGAGAAGGGGTGGAGTTTTCCTCTAGCCCAGGTTCCTGTAGAGGCCCAGGCCTGTCCTTCAGTGCCGTCAGAGATTCTGGAGGCACAGTGAGGTTCAGCATCTCTTGTTCCTGTTCCTTAGTTGGTGAAAGTTCTTGGTCATTGTTTTTGTCTTTCTGCTGTTGCTGGATCTTATTTGTGTTATACGTTCCACCACAGGCGGGCTTAATTTCTGAGGCTCGGCAGTGACTCAGCCAAGCTGGGCTGTTGGCAGCAGAGTCTCTTTTGTCCCCCTGTGTTGTTTCAGGAGTCCTCTTGACCCAGGCTCCTCCTGCCCTCCTGTTTCTGTTCTGTCTCAGGCTTTTGGTGGCTTTCACCCTTCCTCTCCTTTCTTCTCTTTCTCTCCTCCTCCTCTCAGGCTTGCTCCTCTGTCTGATGTCATGTAGGAGGTCAGCCTCCTTGTTTGTTTTTCTCTGACAGTCCCATGTTGTAGATTGACAAGGGGAACACTGCAAACAGCTCAGTGTGTTTCCCATTGCAGCTCCATGTTCAGACTAAGAAGCAGATTAATACAACTGTCGTCTTCAAGACTCCGTGACATCATCGGCGCCATGGTAACACGGTCTTCTAACAGGGTCTTCTATGATGTCACATGCTTAGAAATCTTGATCCAACATTTAATGGAGAGATTGTAATGATTTTTTCAAACTTTCCCTTCGTCCTCCGTTTACAAACCCTTATTTGTGTTTTTCCACCTTTTCCTTCATGTAAACACATTTCTGTACATTTTAGAACATGTGTATGGTTCTGTAGTGGTGGTATTATATTCTGTCCAGTAGTTCGGTATTGTGGAGATGGAGATATTATTTGGCAATAAATCTGACAGTGCTGTAATTCTGACTGTATATAGGAAGCCTTTAATCTGAAAGTTTGTTGTAAATTGCATAATAGATATACATAAGTATGCCATTGGTGACTTTTTGTAATTTTTAAACAGATCTTTAGATCTTGGTATTTGTGGTACTGCTCTCACCCAGTTCTCCTCTTCCCTCACTTCATACACACACCAGGCCTCCTGGAAAGACGTCTCCTTACTCTCTCTCCACTGGAGTCCCTTAGGCCTCTGTCCTGGGCTCCCTACTGTTTTCTGTCTGCTCTTCTCTAATGTCAGTGTGCCACACACATCCGGAATGCATTTATATTTCAAAAAGTGTTCTGTTTCCAGGAATCTGTTGAACCTTTTTCTCAGTAAAGAGTCTGATTTATTTTTCTCCCTACAGGGGGCGCAAACTTTTTTGCTTTTCACCCAGCCCGAGAGCGTCAGTCTTCAGGCAGTGTTTGTTCTTGGACAGGTAAGCCAGCGGCTTAATCGTGATGTATGATGTCTGAGTCCATTCGAATTATTGCATTGAGTTGTTTTAGAATGTTTGCAAGTTTGTTTCCTTGCAGACTCAACTGTTGTCAGCATGTAGGATCCAAGGGATTGTAAAGGATGAACTCTCTTTATTTTCTATCCATTGCATGAACATTGAATGAGGGAAAATGCTGTTTTACACCTTTAATAAATCTTGTGTGTTTTCTGTTTTAAATTCAGGTTTATTAGTAATATGTTTTAAGGAAGGAAAATCTCTAGAGCACATCTATGAAATTTCTGTCACATTAAAAAAGTATTGATGTGACTTTCATCAGGTTGAGTGATTGTTCTTACTCTATTATTTCACTTATTGTAGGGCTGTAATATTACTGATTCACTGTAAATTAGAGTCCAGTGTTGTCCAATGTTGAGGGGTATTGAAACCAAACCCTAACGTATGGTTAAACGTAGGAAAGTAATTTCAATAATTTTCTTTAAAATTTCTTAGTATATTATAAAGAACTTAATAGAGAGAATTGTTTGTCCTAGAAGAGAGAAAGTCAATTAGGAGACATAGCATGAGGTACAGATCCAGCCATTCAAAATGAGCGAGGTATGCTGCGTTATAACACGGTGTGAGTGACGCAATATACCGCATCATATCGCATCATACCGCATGGTTTACTGAAAAAGGATAATAGTATCCAGAAGCACCTTGTAAAGCCATCTCATGTACAGCATATGAGCTGTCGCCAGAAAACGCTCGGTTTCGAATCCCAGTCAATGCTGAAGGACAATCTTTTTTCAATTAAGAATTTAAGTAGTATAGTTTTTAGACTTTTAGTAATTTTTAACTGTGTATTATACAGATGCAGCCATTCAAAATGGGTGGGGTATTTCGCGGCATACCCCGGTGGGCGTGTCGCGGTATCACGCGGTATCACGTGGTATCACGCAGTATCACGCGGTTAATCGACGTCATTTGACGTCATGTCGGAAACTATCCGGCGTCACCTTGTAAAACCGCCAGGGGGAGCTTAACGTCTCATGTACAGCATTTGAGCTTTTAATTTTGAACTGTGTATTACAGCATGTTAATCATCAGTCATTAAAATGTTGGTATATTTTATGAAAGCAAGATTGCTCAGTTGGACAAAAGTACACAACCTACCTTTATCAGAAATATTTATGCATCAAAGCCTTTACCGAAGATATTACTAATAGTATTAATAATGAATGACTTTGGACAAGCTGTATACTCAAAGTATAATTTCTTTAGCACATTTGTACAAGCACTTGGAATCTGTCCAAGCCATACTTTGTCAGGCATTTTGTTTTACTTCAACGGGCATAAAAACTCCCTCGCTTTTAACAGGGCGTTTCATAATTTCTAACTACGAAAATGATTTAAAATGCGACACTTATCATTCAACTAGAGCTCAAAATATCACAAGGATCCTCAAGAGCACAGCAAAGACTGTATTAAAAGATACTTGTATGAGATACATGAGAATCC
>NW_028296719.1:390000-399303 GCF_055471065.1 Atractosteus spatula | reverse complement strand
GAGGGGGTTGTACTCGTAAAGTAGAAACAGGCGAGATTTCCAGCGAAAGACACCTCCCCCCCACCCTCATACGATTCGCATTGTAATTACACATTGTAATTGTATTACACATTGTACACATGCTTAAAAGAGAAGAGAGAAAACGCAAGCCTTCTTCAGGTGTGAGGGTCTTCTGCTCAGAATGAAACGCTAAAATGTAATGTAGGCTCTGAATGGGTTCAATTATGATTTGGGCTTGATTAAGGTCGCTGCCTTTCATCTAAAACCCTACTTGAATCCTTCGAAACTAAAAATCAGTGTTTGTGAGTTCTAAATAAAGAGGTATCCAGGTAACAGTGAAACGGGCGGACAGTCTGGGGAGATCGCCCGTTTTCCATGTAAATAGTTCCCTGGTTCCGCACCCCTTGGTGTTTCTCTCGCTCTCTCTCGGGTCACCTGATCATTAGCTCGAAAGATTTCAGTGCTTTGTGTATATTCTAATGGTAGTGGGGGCAGGGTGTGTGCGAACAGGTTTGGTTGAAATTGCATTGGAGATCTATGTTCTTCACACCTGAAACATTTCCTCTGAAAGCATTTTCTTCGCAGTTTAACCGATCTTGTTACAGCATGTTACAGTTTACTATTATTAACCATATTAATTTTAAGTGCTTAATGCCATTTTTTGACCAGGCACGAATATTCTTAAGTCCATATCTTCGCAAGGGAATCAGTGCGAATTGCAATACTAATTAAATTAAAACTACTAACTACTAACTAATACTAATTAAAACAAACCAGAAACGTGTTGTTCTGTCTAATGACATTACAAGTGGAAAGATTACAGATTTTAATCGTCTTTAATTTTGTTACGTTATACATTTTAGAAACGTTTCATCCATACAAACACCACAAAACTATTTTCGATTGTATTTCTGAATAGTATGTTACACTTAGTTCACTGTTTTAAATACATCTAATTAAGAAAGTTAGGTGTTAGCATAAACTATTAGCAATCAATAATATTAAATTAAAGTTAAATACAAAACTAAAGAAAAAATAGGGTTAAATATAATTCAAAATATTTTGCTAACAATGTTAACTGTTTATGAATAATAAAATGTATTAACTAAGGAGTAGGATGGCACAGTTGTTAGTATGTTTTTTGTTTTGTTTCTTTTTCATAAATACAACAGTAGTACCTGATGTCTGAAGTGGAAATCTAATAAGTAAATTGATTCTTAAAAATGTAGAGAGCTTTGAAAAAAAATATATAAAAAATATAAAAATATATCATATATTATAATATATTTCAAGGATGTAACTGCTGTGCTACAGTACGTGCAGAATTTTAGAAATCAGTTTGTCAACAAAGTACACTGTTTAGGTTAGTTTAGAAGACAATGTACCAAAACAATATATGCTGTCTGGGTCATTAGAATTAGCTGAAAGTAACTGATAAGCTTTGAATAACAAATCTAGTTTTTCTTCTCTCGCTCTATGATGTAATCTGTTTTCTCTTAGAGAAAGGGGAAGTTTTAGAAGGGACCAAGTGCTGAACTTTTTTACAGCGCAACGTCTTATAAAAACCCTGTTCTGCTTGTAACAAATTGAGTCTCTGGTTGCACTTTGCGAAGTGGCAGCAGGGCTCCCAATATTGCAATATTGAAATAAAGACCTTACTCAGGTGAGAACTCTCTCTTGTGGCTTCCTTGATAGTTATATTTCCATGACAATTTGGGGGCTCGTCCGGGATCACAAACCTGAGCGCGAACGGCTGCTGAAACTCCATCCGGACCCGGACAATTTTAGCAAATTGGACGAACCTCGGAGGATAAACTGTTTATCCTTCCAGAGACGCGTCTGGAGAATTGGCAGCTGTCTGACGTCAGTAAGTGATCCTTTAAAATTAATAGTTTGAGAAGCGAGCCACAGGGGTGTTCTCACGCGGGTTTGATGAGTCTAGGACTCATATAAAGAACTTATCTTAACACAGACGTGTGGTTTTTGCTCTGCGGAGTAGTTAATGTGATAAGGTTCTAAGTAAGGCACCGATCGGTAAAAATGGGAAATTAAAATTCAGAGACGAAAATGGGACCGAGCAGTCCAGCAAAAGTACATGTACGACAAATTCAGAGAAACAATTATAGCCTGGGTTAGAGTAAAAAAAAAAATTATGTTCATGAACTGTAAAGCTAGGGTAATAGGTGTAAGGGAACTTGCACATAATTTATATATGATAATTATGGGCCCATAACTATGAAGTATATAACTATAACTATAACTATAACTATCTTTGTAAGTGAATCAGAATCGACAGAGGAAAGTTGAATTAGGAAAAAGAAGTTTCCTGAAGAAGGGGAAACTTAGAAGAGAAGGAGAAGAAAGGAAAGAAATTGAATTGGAAAACTTATGGAATGGAAAGAGGAATCACAGAAATAATGGGAAGCTTCAAAAAAGACTAGTCTTGAAAGTAAAGAACAGCAAGCTGCAGCTAAAGTCATGGCCATGCGTACTAAAAAGAAAAAGTCTCCACCGAAATTAGAAAGCGGTCCGGAGCCAAAGCCTTTTCACTTGTTTGTGAAATGCCAATGTGCACTTTTCCAGGTCCAGAAGGAACTCCAGCATATGTACATTGACATTGGTCTCCTAGTGAATTATTTGCATTAGTTAAGTCTTTTCCTAAATTGCCTGATGACCGTAAAGAATTTAGAAGAAAGGCAAGCCTTGTTCTCGATTGTCTTAAGCCTAATTACAGTGACATAACCTTGTTGCTAGATCATATTGTTCCTAAAGGTTTACAACGTCCTCTAAAAAGGAGGAGGCAGATTGGCGGATACATGACCCAAATGATGAAGAAGTATCCATCTAAATTAAACCACACGGACATGGAGAGGAAAAGATAGGCGGACGCTTCTAAAAAGAGGTAAGGACTCCTCTTTTCTAAAAAGTCCCTTGTCCTCTCCATGTTGCTGTGGTGGGTTCAGGGTTTTCCTGAAGCTGAAGCAAGTACAACAGAAAAAATGAGTTAATGGTGTATGTGTTTTAGATGCCTGTTTTGTGAAGGTGGGGTAGAAAAAGAGGGATTGCTGAAGGAGTAGCGTCTCGCCCTGCCCGTGCGAAAAAATCCAGGTGTTGCATCCTGGTACACGACTGCAGTACGGCTGAAGGTAGTAACTAGAACTGTACTCGCAGAAGAGCCGAAAATGGTAACTCGATTCAACTGTGTATTTAAAGCCAGGATTTGGAACCTGGTCCGTGTTCCCGAATTGTGATAGTTCGTCAGTTTGTCTCGACTGGGGGATTCCGCGGGGCGCGTGGGAGACGTGAAAATGGTTTGGTGTGAAGAAAAAAAGTTTGATTAATCCAAAGTGAAACTTAAAAGAAATATTGACTGTCAGACGGAATTTAGGCTGAACAGGAATGTAGAAAAGTGTATGAACATTTGGATAAAAATAAACAATAGTTAGAGGAATATTTGAGAATTCAACAGAATATCATAGATGAGACGCAAAAATCCCTGATGGAAAAGCTAAAAGCAATGGCTGAACGAAAGGAAGTTATATATGCAGAAAAAGAAAAAGCAAAAGAAGAAATAGAACGCCTTGAGAGAGAATCTGGGAGAAGGGTGGGAATCAGTGTGGAGATTTTTGAAAGAGCATTACCCACCGAAAACTGATTAGAGAAAAGTAACAGCATGTCAGCAGAAGGAAGTGAGGATGTTTTCAGATTTTACAGAAAGGTTTATAGCTTTATGGATAGTATACTCGGGGTTAGCCGATGAAAAGGAAGTGAATGAAGATACTTCCACAGTAATAAAACAAATTTACTTGAGTGTGTTAAACCTGATGTTGCCAAGAATGTACAACTATGCTTTCCTGATATTACGGACAGCGGAGAGAGATTTGATTTAATAACTCGCGAAGCATGCATGCAGAAGTGCGAGCGCTGCAAATGGGAGGTAAAAAGACTCCCAAGGAGGAGAAAAGGGAGCCGCCAGTTTGTCGAAATTATTGTGCGACTTTCATGTTATACCGAGATATAAAACCCCAAAGACAAAACTACTAATAAGCTGGTGTGCAGTTACTAAAAAAAAGGTGTTTTTTGGAGAAATTGGAAGAAAGAGGCTTGAATTCACAATTAAAGAACATGTCAGAAGCTGAAACGAGAGCCGTGCGTGAACTAAAAGTTTTAATCTAGTAAACCCCTCTGTAGCCTTCCTAAATTTATCTCAGGATTGAAATAAAAGTGAAATAATCTTACAGTGTGCAGTAACTGGGGGACACAGGAGCACAGCTGTCCTACTTTTAGACTAAAACAGCATAAAAATGTGATATAAAGTTTTCTAACGGGTAACAGGAGGCTACAGGAGAAGGGGTGCAAGGGTTGTGTTTAAAGCAAATATAAGCTGTCACAGTCTGCTTGGGTAAAGATGTACAGTTTCAACTACTGATGTGGGTGGGGGACACCCCAGACCTATTTTAGGCCCAGACTGCAGCATTTTATAAGGAATTACTGCATGAAATAGCATTTATGTAAACTAACTTAATAGAGTTATGTGATATTGTGATTGTTTTACCTAATGAGGGAATCCATAAGGCCGGGCTACTCCAAGTACTGGATCTTGAAAAAAAAGGAGTATAAAACCAACTACATGATAAAGCCAGGGTGAATGCCTTCTCAGAACGAGCTTGTCTAGTGACGTATTGGTTTAAGGGGGGTAGTGCAGTCTAAAGACAAAATTGCCTTGACCCCTGCAGCAGAAACCGGTTTTGATGTTTTGAGACAAGCTTTCTTGCAGGCACTGGCCCTGGACTGGATTCCCTCAGACGGATCATCTGTATGTAATCTGTATGTAAGTGAAAGAAATGGGTTGTGAGCTGCTGTGCTGGTGCAGGAGCATGGAGATAGGCATCGTCTGGTGGGTTATTATTATTCAGGACCCCTTGATGCGGTGGCCAAGGGGCCGTGTTTATGTGTTGTGCAGGCTACCTGCCTGGCTGTATAAACTGTGAATAATCTGGTGTAGAACTAGCAGACCGAATGAAAATATTTAATTGAAACTTGTAAATATGCTAAATGGAAACTTGTAGCAATTTATATAGACTGTATATATACATTTGGTGGATGCCACAATTTTGGATGGCAGTGAAGGAATAGGGATTTCCCCAACATGGCAGGGACTCCAGTTAAGAATGCTGGGTTTGTCTCTGAACTGTTAGAAGCTTTGCAGCTGCTTATTGAAGTAGCTGTGGTAAAGTGTAAATCACATAATAAAGAAATGTTTCCAGTAACTCGAGGGAACAACTTTGCAGATGCAGCTGTCAGGTGAGCAGTCCTGGTAGAGCAGGAGTCTGAGACCCCTGTGAGACCTCTGTTGGTGAAAAGGGGACAGCTACAGGATATTCAGGCTGAGGCCTCTAAAGCAGAGAAAAGGACATGGTTAGAAAAGAGTGTGGTGCTTCATGATGATTGGGTGTGGTGCTGCCAGCACACTGGACGCCCTGCATGCCTTCACAGCCTAATGCCCTTTGTAGCTCGACAAATGCACTCTGTCGGACACCTGGGTGTGAGAAATGGTGTGCTGGTTACCCAAACCTGGGTGGGGACCGTGTTTGAAGCAGTAGCCACTTATGTGGTATCTCAATGTGATGCTTATCAAAGGAACTCAGCTACAGTTCAGGTGCGGGTGCTACAGCTCAAAAGGCCTGCTCCTGAGGAACCTTTCATGCACTGGCAAATTGACAATTGTCAAGAGAAACCTGGGCTCTTATAATCTGTTTTCCCAGTGGGTTGCTGCCACTGCCTCTGTGTCTACCAAACACTTGATAACAGAGATAAGCCCTCGGTGGGCACTGCCCTACCGCTTGTATTATGATCAAGGGACAGGCTGTGGCTGGATTATTCGGGGTGAGATGGACTGAGATCACCCTCAGTCTGCTGGAACAGTGGAATGAAGGAACAGAACTCTAAAAGATCGACTAGACATCAGACTGAAGGAGCGCCATGGGATGCGGGCTGGATCAAACAGAACTGTGTAATAGAGCCTGTTTGATATCATCACAGGCCAATCAACGAAACTTCCTGGAGGGACGAATTTGGCTAATGGATTGTTGAATTTGCTAATTCTCTATTGTATTATTGTAGGTTTTTTTGTAGGTTGTTAATTGAAGTGGTGCACGGGGCTGGTGAACAGGTGCTGGACACTTGGAGACCTCCAGTAGAGGGAAGACACGACCTGATACCTGGCGAGTGGGTGTGGTGAGGAAGATATACCCTGCCTGATGTTGCAACCCTGCTGGGAAGGACCATATCAAGTGCAACTGACTACCGACTCTGCCATCTGAGTGACAGGATGAGATCGCTGGATCTACGCATTGCGCCGACACCGAACCACTGCACCAGAGACTGAGTGAACATTAATTATTATATTGTCACTGTTTCTGTGTTTGTTGAGCTTCCTGAGGGGGGGCGACAGTGTACCTGTTAAGTGTAAGGAGCTTTACTTTGATAAAATGGGGATATGGAATCAATACTTTATCAGTCAGCCACAAATAATAATCAGAGCTCATGTTGGGATTGTATTGCTATAAAAGATGCTCATGGGAGTAATCCCCTTTGATAGAGGTGATTATTTAGGTTTATTGGCATGGGTAAATAGCCCTGCTTTTAGTCTGAGTGTAACTCAGATGTATTAGAATGGAAATAACTGTATGCTCCTCACTATAATCACAGTTTTAGGCCTTTCTCTATTAGGGTGATAGACAGCTGTTTAGGTGACCCAGCTGTTGACCAATCTTGTAAAAAAAAAACCCTAAGAAAAATGCTGGGCTCCAGCCCACAGGGATTTACCTGTGCTGTAAGAACTAATGCATGAATAAGGAGACTGGATTCTGGTGAAAGACAGGAAAAAGAGGTGGTGTTCGCTCAGGTGGAGGGGGCCGTACCAAGGCTGCTGACCACTGCGACTGCTGTGAAAGTCACGGAAAGGGTTCCCTGGATTCATGCTTCCCACTGTAAACGAACTGAGCAAAGTGCACAAGCACAGATGGGGATCACATGCTTGGGACTGATGTGCCCAGCCTTTTTCCTTTTTATGTGGAAGCCTGTCACCACCCAGAAAGAGGAAGAATCTAAACGCGAAGCCTCTTTGTATACAAACTGGCTGAATGAAACTGATAATGAGGGGGATAGGAGTAATTTGTGGTATAAATTTATAAATCATACAGTAAAGTTAAAGAAATGTAATGCATCTTGTTATGTATGTGCTTTAATGCCTCATTCTACAGCCTCACCCATTTCTCTCCTGGTTAAAATCACGGTTTGGGCCAGGGGGAATGTTTTTCTTTAAGTTACTAACACCGATTATAGGGGCTGTGATACTTGTCTTCCTGTTTTTGTGTTGCTGTACGAAATATATTATTCCAATGCTTTGAAATATGGTAATGAATATGTTTGTGCATCAGTATGTTCTGATAAGAACGCAAGAATCCGAAGTATGGGAGCCTCCTGGGAGTCCATATGAAGAATCTAACTTTTAATCATTTTCAAGAATAAAAAGGAGGGAATTGAAGTGGAAATCTAATAAGTAAATTGATTCTTAAAAATGTAGAGAGCTTTGAAAAAAATATATTGGTGCTTTTAGATAATATATTTCAAGGATGTAACTGCTGTGCTACAGTACGTGCAGAATTTTAGAAAACAGTTTGTCAACAAAGTACACTGTTTAGGTTAGTTTAGAAGACAATGTACCAAAACAATATATGCTGTCTGGGTCATTAGAATTAGCTGAAAGTAACTGATAAGCTTTGAATAACAAATCTAGTTTTTCTTCTCTCGCTCTATGATGTAATCTGTTTTCTCTTAGAGAAAGGGGAAGTTTTAGAAGGGACCACGTGCTGAACTTTTTTACAGCGCAACGTCTTATAAAAACCCTATACTGCTTGTAACAAATTGAGTCTTTGGTTGCACTTTGCGAAGTGGTAGCAGGGCTCCCAAAATTGCAATATTGAAATAAAGACCTTACTCAGGTGAGAACTCTCTCTTGTGGCTTCCTTGATAGTTATATTTCCATGACATGTCTCAGTGGCTTTCAAAATTAAATTATGCATGCAAACCTGTGAACTAGAAAGATAACTAAGATACCCATCCATTTATAATGGTGGCGAAGTGGTTAGCATTGCTATCTTGCAGTACTGGGGTCCTAGGTTCAATTCCTGCCATCCTGTGTGTGGGGGTTTTACATGTTCTCTCTGGGTTACATGGTTTTTCTCCATATGTGTGATATGACTCCCTCTCGCACTCCGAAACATACTGGTAAGTTAATTGGTTTATGGGAAAACTGGCCCTGGTGTGCGTGTGTTTGTGTCTGTCTGTCCTGTGATGGACTGGCGCTATGTCCAGGGTCCGTTGCTTACTGGGATAGGCTCCAAATCCTCTGTACTGGATAAAGAGATTAGAAATGGATGGAAGTAAAGGCACTGTGTGGATGGAACTATACACAGTGTTAGAAACCCACGATGAAATGGCAGCATCTCATTGAGAATAAAATATTTTATAGTGCTGGCTTAAGGAAACAGCCTTTCCACCTCTCTTGCACATCAGTATCCATACCTAGTTATTTAAACAAATTGCCTCTAATTATAAACATCTTAATATGCTGGCTCTGTGGATCCGCATCAGCTATGTTTGCCCATTCCTTCAATTCATGTGCATCCAACACACAGTTCAATGCCAGCAACTACACATAATCTAAAATACAATCCTTATTTCAGTATCTATGTAAACATATAGTCTGTTAACTTCATCATCTTCATCAAAAGTATGCCTAACCCCATTAGGAAGTGTTCTTGTTATAAGTGTATTCCTCAGCTTTCCCCAAATTATCTTCTTCTTGCCAACATCTCTAGTCTTTTATCCTGCAATAACTCAGCCAACACTTAAATCTCCAAAAGCTGCTTGTGTTAATTTCTTTAAATCACAAATATCATGTGTAAATACTGGCCATGTAATACTCTGCATTGTGGAATAATAGTTTATTTTAAAGGGAACTAGAGAAATCAAGAAAGGCTTTTTTTCTAGAATTAATAAATGCACATCCTGTTCACTGGGGAAATTAAATCCACACTGAGCAATCTTCAAGATGTTCAGAATATGACAGCAAGAATCCTATCAGGGATGCATTACACCTGTTTTCAAGTCCTTGCACTGGTTACCTATCAGATTTCGAGTCAACTTCAAAATCCTTATCCTCCTTATATACTGTCCTACAACTGTTATTATTGATCACCGAATTATTGTACTTGACATGACTTCATTCAGCCTTTC